>NC_057862.1:99059644-99157144 GCF_019393635.1 Dromiciops gliroides
AACAGGAAGTGTACATTAAGATTCTTCATGATCAGTAGGAAATATGCTGAGCGATTAGCACTTTTCGAACTTCCTGTCATATTTTTTTTTGTGTTTTATAGACATAACCCCAAGAACAACACATTCACTAGTGTGTATCAGAGCCCATTAAATATAAATCTGAAAAAACAGTCAGAAGCAGGTAGTGAGGTAAGTAACTTGATTCTTTGTTTGGAAATCATTAAAAAAGAATGATCTCTGTATTTGACTTTACCCAGCTCTGGGGAATGCTCTAGACTGGATCTCTTTACTAACACATTTATGTATTTCTTGAACAAGTGTTGAGCTTCCTATTTGTTGGTACTTCTCCTTCCCCTCAACTTCATAGAAAATATTCAGTGTGCCTAACTACTAAGTGATAAAGATCAAATATTATTTAGGCTTCTATACGACATATTTGGCTTATCCTTCTAGCTAATTTGATAATGAACTTATTTCGTGTAATGAGCATACTACAGTTCTTAATACATACTTGTTAAATGAAATTACTTATTGAATTGAACAAAGCACATATAGTTTGACTTTTCTCATCATCAATGAAATATTGTGTGTGTGTGTGTGTGTGTGTGTGTGTGTATGTGTGTGTGTGTGTTTTTGTGTATGCACTTTGAAAGATCATTCAGGTAACTTTAAGTCTATAATTCTCCAGTCTGAAAACCATTAGCTATGTTGGAGGTCCAACTCTGTTAGCTCAGGGTAGAAATGTTTGAGACCTTCCATGCTTATCCCATGGCTAGATTGATTTATCTTAATAATGATCCTTCAATCAATCAACAAACATTTACTAAGTAATTATTATGTGCTGGAGGGGGACATGCCAGTAGGCTGTGCCTATGCCTGAGTGAGTTTTTAAAAAACTTTAAAAAAAAGAATTATTATTGACAGTGCTACAGAGTGGAGTTAGAAATATTGGTCTTGGAGTTGGCAGCTCTGCATTCTAATCCAAGGTCTCTCATTAATGAGCTGCACAAAACCGATTTAATTACTGTGCCTTTTTAGGCTTTGATTTCCTTACAAGAGTACTGTACGAGGTGATGCAAGAACCTTCACAGTTCTATCATTTGATACTTCTCTATGGAAAGTGTCTACAAATCTGGCTGTGTGATTCTGGGAAAGTCATTTAACATCTTTGATCCTCAGTTTATTTATCTGTAAAATGATCAATCAATCAGTAAACATTCATTAAATGCCTACTATGTGCTAGGCACCAAGCTAGGGATAGAAAGAGAGGCAAAAGACAGCCCCTGCCCTCAAGGAGCTTACAATCTAACAGGGAAGACAACATACAAACAAATATATACAAAGCAAGCGGCATACAAGGTAAATAGGAAGGAATTAACAGAGGGAAGGCACTAGAATGAAAAGTCTAGGGTCAATAATAGTACCTTCTCCATGAAGTCGTTGTGTGGATCAAATGAGATAATTTATGTAAAGTATTTTGGAAACTTTAAAGCACTCTGTAAATATGAAGTATCAGTATTATAATTATTATTATAGCTAAAGAATAAAACTTATTTTCCCTTTCCCTAAGTAACTAATTGTTGTTGTTCAGTCGTGTCTAACTATTCATGATCCTGTGGATCATACTGCCCATGGGGTTTTCTTGGCAAAGTTACTGGAGTGGTTTGTCATTTCCTTCTCCAGTAGATGAAGACAAACAAAGTTTAAGTGACTTGCCCAGGGCCACACAGCTAGTGAGTGTCTGAGGTTGTATTTGAACTCAGGTATTCCTGACTCTAGGCCCAGTGTACTCTCTACTGAGGCATAGAGGCCTCCTAGGCAAAGAGAAATTAAGTGACTTGCCCAAGGTCACACAGCTACTAAGTGTCTGAAGTCAGATCTATCCTGACTCCAGGGCCTATGCTCGATCCACTGAGTCACCTACTTGCCTTTTAAATATTTGATGGTATTTAGTTGTTCCTCCTCCTAGTCCCCAAAGTAGAAAACTGTGGATAAGGACTTGCTCTGGATTCCTTCCAAATATTTTCCTGGACCTTAGACTGATTAACCTGGATGCCACCTACTCTCATTCTGTAATGCAAGATAGAATGGTTACTGAACTCGGCTCCTGGTGTATCCATGTGGAATAGCATATCCCCCTATTATGGGGTGTTTCAAAATAGTCTTATGAGTTGTTCTGTGTCATTTATTTCTCAATTAAGGTTTTGACATTGTAGAACATTTTACACAAAGGCTCATGAAGAAAAATAGCCCTAGTATGTCTGTCGATTTGGCTGTTGATGTCTAAAAGTAGCTACATAAGACAGAATTTGGATTAGTGATAGGATGCCCAAATATCTAGTTTTTTAAAAATCTATCTATCTCCATGGCATAGAGTGCTTTACAATTTTTAAAAAGTTGCATATTTATAGTCATTTTTTTTTTTTGCTGTGGGCAATGAGGGTTAAGTGACTTGCCCAGGGTCACACAGCTAGTAAGTGTCAAGTGTCTGAGGCTGGATTTGAACTCAGGTCCTCCTGAATCCAGGGCTGGTGCTTTATCCACTATGCCACCTAGCTGCCCCTTATAGTCATTTTCACCATTAATTTTTTAAAATTTCAATTTTGTTCATTTTAATATCTTTTTTAATTTTTAATTTTCTTTTTATTATGAACTTAATCATTAAAGACCCACAAACATTCCAGTAAACAAAATAGTTATAGTATTGTATAACATATACATTTTTCAAAGTAATAGAAGTATTTTTAAAGTCATATTTCTATTTTTAACCTTTCACATTTCCCAAAGGAGAGGAAAATAAGCCTGACAGTATACACACACACACACATATATATGTATGTTTGTATGTATTTCTTCCTCACTGGCACAGACAATAATTCTCCATCATGATCTGCAAAAACATCATGCATTATCTGCTATTCTTTAAGGTAGTGTTGGCTTCATTTTCTTTTAATGGTACATGACAGACTGTACTGGAATGAGACAGAAATTACTCCAGGTTCTATTTCTACTCACAGGCTGCAATCTGAGAACCTCAAGAGAGGTGGGCGTAAACTGGACAATTGGCTGCTAAGATTACTTTCCCTTCCTTTACCAAGAGAAAAACAAATATCCAGCAACTCGGTTCCTTTAGATTGCCTGAATATTTAGGTTTTTCAGCATTTTGGGATAGAGGATAGTTTAAGTTTAAGTTTTACACCTTTGAGAGACTTTGAGGTAGCTTTTGATGCAAGAGAGTATTAGCAATTGTGGAAAGGGTTAGTTATGATTGGATTTATATTTTATATTTTTTCTGTAATGGTGTAATATATGGTCATAGAATGTTAGAGGTGGTAGACACCTTAAAGGTCATTCAGTAAAATTCCCTCACATTCTCTTTCTTTTTAAAAAATAAACATTTATAAAACCAGAATTCTCTTCCTAAACCTGGTTGGTAGGTACAGGTATAGTTTTAAAAATATATTTTCTGTTTATATTTTGTAGTCTCTATAGCATCTCTCCTCTCAGAAAGCCCCTTCCTTATAACAAAGGATAAAAAAGAAAAACAACAATTAAGCAAAACTAACCAACATATTGAAAAAAATCTGACATTATATGCTTCTTCTTTACCTGTAATCTCACACCTCTGCAAAGAAGTGGAGGAAGTGATTTCTCATTTTTCTTTGGGACTATGCTTGGCCATTATAGTTTCACAGCATTCAGTTTTGATCATTGTAGTTGTATTTTTTCCATTTACACTATTGCAGAAATTGTGTATATTGCTTCCCTGGTTCTACATTCTTCGCTTTGCATCAGTTCATATAATTCTTCCCATGTTTACTCTAAGTTCACCATGTTTATCCACAGCTTTTTTAATATTCTCTGATCAGTGATGTAATAGTTATATTTTTAAAGAAGAATATTAAAGTCTTCCTGATCTGAGAAGGACCTTAATGAAGTTACCTTAATTATAGCATTTAGGAATCTTTCTCCTTGCTTTAAATGATTTTAATACTAATTCTCTGTATCCTCCTGAGAAGTTTTTAGGGGGAAGACAGGTGATCTCTAATGATAGCTTTATATTGTGGAGATGTAAAGTGAAAAAAGTCTGCTTTGAATAGGACTAAAACTTACATCGTTCAAATGTTTTTAATGTTTTGGTCTGAAAACATTTGAGTGTTTTCAGATAGAGAATGCATGTTAGTATCTTTCTGTACTTATAGGTCCTAAAAAAGATTGGAGCTTCTTAAAGCATCACATTAAATGGTATCCTAATGATATCAGAAGTAATCCTAATACCAAACCAGAGAAAATTGTGTTGGATGAGACTGTTCTTTGATTATAACTTCATTTAGGATTCTGTACACATTGGGTACTCAAGCAGTGTTGCCTGGATGAATATGGAAGTTCTCATTCATAGTTTGGAATTCCTTTTCACTTCCATTAAAGCCCTCATTATCATTTGGAGGTGATCCTAGGTTCCCAAAAGATTTGAAGCACAAGTTCCATCGGGTCCCACTTGAAGCCTGTCTAAGCAGGCAACATTTTAGGTAACAGATGCCTGCCCATGAACCACATAGAGTGTTTTCCACGGACTACCTGAGTCTGAAGAGACTCAGCACCAGAAAGCTGGCCACAAGGTGCTGAATTTTTCAAGAAGATAGTAACTCATGAAAGTTGTCCCCTAAGGCACAGAGGGATTATGATCTATATCTGTGATGAAGCAACCCCACCAGTGAATTTATGACTCCTTTAAATATTTCCTCTAAAGTAAAAGGGATTACGGTTTAAGTTAAATCTAGCTTAGTCATTTACTTCTTGAGACCTTCCCAAATTCCTCCAGCAAGAAGTAATTTGTGTCTTATAAATCTCATAGTACTTTTTGACCCTGGTCCGTATTTTATTTTGATCTGTATTATTATATCTACATTCTTATTCTTACTAGATTAGAAAATCCACGAGGTTGGGGACCATATCTTATTCATCTTTTTGTGCCCCCTAGAAACTAGCATGATGGATTGAATATAATACATGCTTAATAAATGTTTGTTGAATGAATGTCTTACATGATTCTGTAACTTTGGTGATGAGCTAATGGTTTTTTTCTTCTCTGTTGGGAACCTTTCTGATGACAATTAGATGAAATATGGACAAGAGGGAGAACAGTTTAAATCTGTATTTCATTGGGACATGAAATCCAAAGATGAGACAGCTACACATAAAATGCCAGAACTGGGCAATGAGGTAAGACAATAGAGATTAGAGGGCTTTGAAAGAGTCAGTTGTGCTATTCAGATGTTAGTTGTTTTTTAAATTAAATTAAACATTTTTGGTTACATTTTAAATTCTGAAATGTCTCCCTTCCTCCCCACTAAGCACTAGAGAAAGCTACCATTTCACACACACACACACACACACGCGCATGTGAGTATGTAAAAACCATACTATACATACTTATATTTATCAGTTCTTTCTCTGGAGATGGACAACATCTTTCTTCATAGGTCCTTTGTAGTTATTTGAGTAATGATGATACTCAGAATAACTTAGTCATTTGCAGTTACTCTTTGAACAATATTGTTGTTACTGTATACAACATTCTCTTGGTTCTATTCATTTCACTCTTCAGTATTTCATGCAAGTCTTTCCATGTTTTTCTAATATCAACCAGCTCATTATTTCTTACAATACGGTAATATTCCATCACAATCATGTACCACAACTTGTTCAGCCATTCCCCAACTGATGCTGATGACGTGGAGCCATTCCCCTCATTTTCCAGTTCTTTGCTACCGCAAAGAGCTACTATAAATATTTTAGAACATGTAGGTTCTTTCCCCCTCTGTCTTTGCTTTATAATTGTTTGTTTTCCTTTATTCCTTCTAAGTACCCCAAATAACTCTTTGATAAAACAAGTTTCAGAGTAGGTGCTTATCTGTAGCAGTAGTGGGAGTTTCTTTTTTTTCTTTCATTTTTTTAAAACTTTAATAAACATTTTTATTTAAAGCTTTGAGTTCCAAATTCTATCCCTCCCTTTCTTTCCCCAACCCCTGAGGTGGTAAGAAATCAGATATACATTATACATGTGCAATTATGTAAAACATTACTATAGTAGTTATTTTGTATAAGAAGACTCAAAAGAAAAAAATGAAAGTGAAAAAATAGCATGCTTCAAACTGTTCAATCAATATCAGTTCTTTCTTTGGAGGTGGATAGTATGCTTCATCATTAGTCCTTTGGGATTGTCTTAGATCATTGTATTGCTGAGAATAGTTAAGTCATTCACAGTTCTTCATTAAACAATATTGCTGCCACTGTGCAAAACATTCTGCTGGTTCTGCTCCCTGCACTATACATTAGTTTATATAAGTCTTTCCAGGCCTTTCTGAAATCATCCTGCTTGTCATTTCTTATTGCACAGTAATATTCCAGTTTGTTTAGCCATTTCCCAATTGATGGGCATCCTTTTGATTTGCAATTATTAGTTACCACAAAAAGAGCTGCTATAAATATTATCATACAAATAGGTCTTTTTCTCCTTTTTTTTGATGTCTTTGGGATATAAACCTAGCAGGGGTATTGCTGGATCAAAGAGTATGCACAGTTTGATAACCCTATGCATATAGTTCCAAATTGCTCTCCACAATGATTAGATCAGTTCACAATTTCACCAACAGTGGATTAGCATCCTAATTTTCCAAAATTCAACATTTTCCTTTCTTGTCATATTAGCCACTTTGATAGGTGTGAGGTGGTACCTCAGAGTTATTTTAATTTGCATTTCTCTGATCAATAGTAATTTAGAGCATTTTTTCCATATGATTATAGATAGCTTTGATTTATTTATCTGAAAACTGTCTGTTCATATCCTTTAACCATTTATTAACTGGGGAATGACTCATATTCTTACAAATTGGACAAAGTTCTCTATATATTTGAGATGTGAGACCTTTATCCAAGAAATTGTTTGTAAAAGGTTTTCCCCCAATTTTCTGCTTTCTTCCTCATCTTTGCAATATTGATTTTATTTATACAAATCTTTTTAAATTTATTATAATCAAAATTATCCATTTTATATCTCACAATGCTCTCTGTTTCTTGTTTATTCATAAGTCTGATAGGTAATATGTTCCATTTTCTTATGATATCTCTCTTTATATTTAGGTCTGGTATCCATTTTGATCTTATCTTGGTAAATGGTGTAAGATATTTGTCTATGCCCAATTTCTACCGCATTGCTTTCTAGTTTTCCCAGCATTGTTTACCAAATATTGAATCTTATCCCCAAATCTTAAATCTTTATATTTGTCAAACACAAGGTTACCATAATCATTTACTATTGTGTATGTTATGTTTATTTGATTTTTAAAAATTCTACTTTTGAAGTCCAGTGGATAGAGCATTTTTTGAGTTCAGCTACTGCCTTAGACTCTTACTAGCTGTGTGACCTTGGGCAAGTTACTTAACTGTCTATCTCCGTTTCTTTATCTGTGAAATGAAAGATAGCACCTATCTCCCAGGATTATTGTGAGGGGAAAAAAAGGAGATACTATTTGTAAAGTATATTGCAAACTTTAAAACACTATGTAAATGCTAGCTATTCTTTTCATTTTAGAAAGCTTACTGGGCTACATATGATGAGGGGCATTCTTGGTCCCCCGGAAATCTCCCAGACCCTGAAATTGTAAGAATGGTTGAAGCACAGAAGTCTCTAAGTGAGGTAAGCAGGTTAAAAATCCCCACTTTCTACTTGGATATTTCCTTCTACTGGGAACCTTGGTAAGTGTTTACAGAAAGCAATTTTATAGAAATCTCAGACACTGTTAAGTAATGTCTAGTGGGGAAAGCTACTTTATTCTTCCCTTGGCACCTACTTCCATATCTGTTGGACAATCTAGGATGAATAAATGTTTATCTTTAGCGAATTTTCCCTTTTTTGTCATCATTTAAATAGAAAATACAAATGCAGAGAAAATGGGTCTCATCATGGAAAGTAAACTTTTCCAATGCTCAGCACAAAGTTTCTTTCAATACAAATAAGTTTAGAGGGAAACTTATCAATGACTTTTTAGCTTAGAAATGTTTTTATTGCAAAAAATGAGTGGTCTCTTATATTGTTATCAGTCATCACACAGATATTTAAATGAGCCAGAGGCCATAACTTATGTCATAGCAGTTTGTCTATGATTTACAATTGGCATTAATTTGAAAAAGGAGCAACATTCAATAGCTAAAGGTTTCATTAACACTGGAGCATTTCATAGTTCTTGGATCCTTATTACTTGTCTTTTGGATAGCAATTTCCATTTTCCAATTGTTTTATAAGGATAGTTTTACTTGCCTTGGTAATGTTTATAGTATCCATCCATATATTCAAAAGGTATTTATTAAGTATATACTCTATAACAACTATTGCGCTATGCACTGGGAAAAAGATAAAGATTAAATAAGACAGGATCCCGGACCACAGAGAGTTTATATATAATCTAGAGGGGAAGAGGGAGATATGGCCTATATACAAATAAATATTATATGAAAATACTCAAGTGGCAAGTAAGTGTGGTATAGTGAAAGCATGTTGAATTTGGAGTTAGAAGACTGGGATTGGAATCTTACTACCCACGTGAGCTTGACCTCTCTTGTTCTCTGGTTTTACAAACCATGTGAAAATTAGGGAATTAACTTGGGTGGTGTGTAGGGCTCCTTCTGGCTCTAAATCTATGATACCATGGTTCTATAATGCAAAATAGACATGGTAAGTGCACAAGCACAGTAGAAATCAAGTGCTTTCTGTGAGGTCTAAGGAAGAAATGATAATTTTCAGTTGGTGGAATCACCAATTGAGATAAAATTTGGGTTTGAATTTGAAAAAAAAACAACAACATCTGGGATGTCAACAGTTAGAACTAGATACAGGGAGAGGAAGGTGATGACATCCCAGGAATAGCAAATAGTGTCAGCAAGGTCACAGAGGTAGAAAAATGTGGGATCTGTATTATTAAACATTTAAATTAATTCAACATTTGTAACTTGATGTTGTTTCTGTCTAAATCAAGTATGCAGAAGCCTATGAAGAGCAGAGAGGAAAGGGTAGTTTTCCAGCTATGATCACGCCTGCTTACCAACGAGCCAAGAAAGCCAATGAATTGGCTAGCCAAGTAAGTTCCTCCATATCTTTTTAATGTTCATCAGTGGATATGGGATCTCACCAATGTGGGCAGATTACACCCCATTGTTCTCTGTGACTCATAATTTCTAAGAGGGTCCTAAGATTCATGCACATTTTATGCTGTATAAAAAAATCAGCTCAGCTTTTTCAATATGGATTGATTTATTATCTATGGCACTGAGATAATTCTAAAATTGTGGATGAATTGGTAGGAACATAGTACTGTTTTATGGACACTGAATTAAGAGGTAAGAGACCCGATCTTGAACAAATTTTATTGTTCTGGATGCCAGTTATCTCACTTATAAAATCCATAAAAATGGAGAGAAGCATGCCTTGCCTGTGTCACATCTGGAAAAGATGTGGTCTTTTCTAATTCTATAAGTCAATCAAATGCATGAGACCTGGTAGACCCTAGGTGAGTAGAACTTAAGAGATTGACACAATTGCTTCCACTGGCTTAAATAACCCTATCAGACTCCTGAAGAATTGGACAGAGCTATTTCATTCAAGGCAACACCATTAGGGAATGTTCCAACTATTTAGTCTCTCTATGAGTCCCATGTAAGAAATGAGTGCCATAAGAAGTTTGGGGAATGGGTACAACCTAAGCCCTGTGTCTTCTTCCATCAGGTGCATTATAAACGTGGACATGATGAACGTGTTTCCAGGTTCACCACAGTGGCAGATACCCCTGAGCTCCTGCGTGCCAAGGCTGGTGGACAGCTTCAAAGTGATGTAAGAACTAGAGGCTGAGACACATCTATTCACATTTACAGTTTATTTTCCCCATCTCACCTGGAAGGGGGAAGAGCAAGAAAGTAGTAGGCAACTTAATATGGTGCCTCTATTTCAATCCTTAGCAAAATCTGAGAGTTTGGGCATTTCCTCCACCAATGAAGCTCACTACTCCTCTACACCTTAGTAGATGGCCTCCACAAGTTATTCTGGTAAAAAAATTATCGGTTGGTCAGCCCACTAGTGATGGGCCTCTTTTAGCTTAGTTAGGTTGGTCTTCCAACAATACATATCACCAGCTACTTACACATAGCTTTTGTAGCTGTCAGACCCATCAAAGCTTATGCTCTTAGGGCATAGCTTTTTAGACCCCAGAGTCCCTTCTATGTCATAATAAAGCATCAAAGTAGGACTTAAATGTAGGACCATGTGACATGAGCAAGTCACTTAAAAAACCAAACCTCTCTGTGCCTCAGTTTCTCCATATGCAAAATGAGAGAGTTGGACCCGAAGGCTTCTGAGATCTCTTTAATTTTGATTCTGGGATCCAATGACTGTGCTTATGTTTGTGGGAATTTTCTTAATCTAGTATATTTGTTTCCATAGTCAGCCATTCTGTCACTTTGCTAAATATTTTCTTTTTTAAAAAAATTAAATATATTTTCAATTAATATGCATTTATTTTCTCTCCTCACCTTTCCCAACTCATCAAGAGAGGAACATAGACAAGCAAAACTCTTTTTTAAAAAAAATTAATTAATTAATTTATTTATTTTTGAGGCAATTGGGATTAAGTGACTTGCCCAGGGTCACACAGCTAGTTAAGTGTTAAGTATCTGAGGCCGGATTTGAACTCAGGTCCTCCTGAATCCAGGGCCAGTGCTCTATCTATTGCGCCACCTAGCTGCCCCGAAACAAAACTCTTATAACAAAGATGAGTAGTCATGGACAAAAATGTATGTTTCATTCCAGACCTTTTTTTTTTTTGTCAGGAAGCAGGGAGCTTGCTTTATTATTGGTGCCTAGACTCATGGTTGGTCATTGCATTGATCAGAATTTTTAGTCTTTAAAATTGTTTGTATTCACAATGTTGTTATCATTGGATATAATATGCTCCTGGTTCTGCTTACTTTACTTTGCACAAGTTTATGTAAATCTTCCCCCACTCCTCTGAAACCATGCTTTTCATCATTTTTTATGGCATCTTATCATAGGATCCTTGTAGGCAAAACTCCAGACTGAGTGAGTTTAGAACAGGTTAATAGAGCAAAAAGAGTAGTGGCACCAGAGAGATTGGGAACCTGGGTTCAAGTCTCAGCTCCGTCAGTTACTGGCTTTGTCACTTTGGATTGGTTACAATCTTTCTGGGTCTCAGAACAAACAAAGATAGTGATACTTATATTTCCTTTCACATGTGGTATATGTGATTGAGAACTTGTGAGTGCTTTTATATGTAAAGATGAAATGAGAGAATATATGTGAGTGTGCTTTGTAACTACAGAGTCCTAGAAAAATGTAATAGGATTGTGATTGTTCTTTCTCATGTAACACGTTTAGGTTTACAAAATGTTTCACATGTAACACCATACTGGGATAAGTAGAACAAATATTCTTATTGTGTGTGTGTGTGTGTATAGACATGCATACACACACATAAGATATTAATCTGTAACATATATTACACATATTATATGAAGCATATGTTATATATGATTCTACATATAGATATACATGTATATATAATTCCACATAAATACAACACACATATCACACATATTATGTGTAGTATATATATATATATAAGATTTCACATATATACATGCTTATATGTACATGCATGTATATATCTACTCATCTTTGTTACAAAGCTTTTGGTTTTTTATTTTTGTTAATGATTTAGGGAAGGTGAGGAAAGAAAATATCTATATAGTTGATGAAACTAAGGTTCTGAATGACTAGTGATTTGCCTAGGTTCACAAATTAGTAAGTTTTGGAGTTAGGCCTTTTATAAGACAAGAATTTTCTATTATTTTAGTTGTTCAGTTGTGTCCAACTCTTCATGACTCCTTTTTGTGGAGTTTTTCTTGGAAAAGATGCTGGAATGGTTTGCCATTTCTTTTTCCAGTGGCTTAAGGCCAACAGAGGTTAAGTGACTTGACAAGGGTCACATAACTAGTGAGCATCTAAGGTCAGATTTGAATTCAGGTCTTCCTGACTCCAGGCTCAGAGTTCTATCCACTGAACCATCTAGCTTCTTCTATATAGTTTTCCATTAAACTACACTGGTACTATAACATCTGCAAACCTAATGGACTTATTAAATATAAATTGTTCTTATTAATGCATTAAAACAAGTTTCCAAGGAGTGCCATCTAGTTAACTCATAGTTACTGTTGTCATCATAATCTATTTCACTGTCTTGAAAGAAAAAAACCTCTTTGATGCTACAAATTATTAAAGCATTATTTCTAGAAAAAATTCCTTTTTGTATAGCCTTCCTACTCCAGATAATTGTGTTATGCTACAAATCAGGCTAGAAGCCTTCCCAGTAAGATCAGGTATGAAACAAGGATGCCCATCGTTACCAATATTACTATAATACAACATATAGGTTCAGCCTTACAACACTGATTTTATTTTAACCTTGACCCAGGCCTGGGATGGAAACCCATGTCCTCTAAATACAAACCCAGTAGAAGATGAGGTATTGGCAGATGGCCCTTGGATTCTCTTGCTTCTTCTCTCATCTGAACCTTGTGTCACCCTAAATGTCTGGCCCAGTGCTATGCCCATAGTAGGTCCTCAATAAATGGTTTGTTGTACTAGGTGCAGTATATGGAAGACTATGAGCAGCAGAGAGGAAAAGGTAGCTTCCCTGCTATGATCACTCCAGCCTACCAGATTGCAAAAAGAGCCAGTGAGTTAGCCAGTGATGTAAGTATCTTTTTCGTCCTCCCTTTGTACCAGAGAAGTCAGAATTGTTTCTTTTTTCTTTTATGGAGTGTTTACAGTACCTTATTGTATAATTTGGGTTAAGTATTTGGTCATAGGCTCTGTGTCATATGCTGGCCTTTGCACGTCACCTGTGGCTTCCACAAAACTGCCCCCAAATTCCCATTTAATTTCTTACGTTGACCCACACTATACTGAAACTTTGATGAGGAAAATCATGATTTAGGAGGGATCACTGTACTTTCTCACCCAGATGACTACTAAAGTATAGTTACTACCATAAGGGGAGAGACTCCACAAAAAAAAATATTGATCTTAAAATGCCATTATCATACTCAGAAACCAAACCAATCAATAAACATTTACTACTATGTGGCAGGCATCATGCTAGCCACTCAATACACAGCCACAAAAGTGGCCTTTTTTTTAAAGTGGCCTTTTTAAAGAATAAGTGCTATTTATTGATTTCCAATCTATGGAACCCAGAGCCAGGAAATAGCTTTTTTTTTTTTTGTGGTGAGACAATTAGGGTTAAGTGACTTGCCCAAGGTCACACAGCTAGTAAGTATTAAGTGTGTGAGGTCAGATTTGAACTCAGGTCCTCCTGAATCCAGGGCTGGTGCTCTATCCACTGTACCACCTAGCTGCCCCCAGGAAATATCTTAATCTCATGGTCATTAAACCATATTTACCACATTTTATTTATCATCTGAGAGTTAACATTGGAAACCCAAGTTCAAAACCTGTTTCTGACATTTATTAGTTGTATGGATGTGGATAAAAGTCACTTAACCTCTCAGTGCCCTAGGGAATATTTTAAGACTGTGAGATGCAGCATTGCATCTAACGGGGGAAATTTCTATACCTGGTAATTCCTTCATAGATGAGATCACAGATCTGGAATTTAAAAAAAACTGGATCTGTTTCCATGTCTTCTCCCTCTCATTAGATCATAAGCTCCACAAAGGTAGCAAAAATTAATTGTTTCTCTTTGTAACACCCCCAGCATCTAACACAAAGTATTGCCCAGAGTTGGCACTTAAGTGTGTTCTCAATGTTGAACAAATAAACTTAGCTCTTTTGGGAATCTGAATTTTCAGTGTCCATGACATTTCCCAGGATTTGAAGCAAGAAGGATCATCAGAAGACAATTTCATTTTTGAGCTTAAGCCTGGCACATGGGCAACTAAATTCCTCTGGCTTGTTTGTGTTACCTTCACGCAGGTTAGGTATCACCAACAATACCACAAGGAGATGAAGGGGAAAGCCAGCCATACAGCTGCTGGAGCTGAGGGCCCTTGGGCAAAGGAATATGGAGATCAGTTTGGTCAGGTATGTAATCATGATTACTTACTGGAGGTTGCTTTGTTAATACCTTAAAAACTCGAATTTGGGGTACTCAGTCATCTGGATGGGTGATGATCTATACTTTGGAAAAAAAAGTTTGCTAAACAAATGGTTGATGAAAATATAATCACAGGGAATTCTTTAAACCTACCTAAGAGAACAAGCTATTTTAAAGACATTATAAAATCTGCAAATATAACAAACTTGTTAAGTATAAATTATTCGTGTTTCTTCATTAAGGCAGGTTCCAAGGAGTTCTAATTACCAACACCTAGCTAGCCTAGCAGTATGAACTTGAAAGTAATAAAACTACATTTTTTTTAAAGCTTAGTCTATAATTCAGGTGCATCAGGGATCATTCCTTGGGCAAAGAGCAGTGCTGCATAGAGCACTGTGTAAAGGATGAATAATTCAGGTCTTTTACCCAGCCTTGCTCTATACATGCACTGAATCCGGACTGATTGCAACAATTGGGATGCCATTTGAAAGATAACCCCTGTTTTTCTAAAGCCCTATATTTTCTTCATTTGGCAAAGTGCACAACTGCTTTTGGAAGGTTATCTTTTTGATTTGCAAAGTGAGAGAGATAGTTATGGAAAGAGGGTGGAAGAGAAGGAAGGAGAAAAGGGAAAAGATATTTAGGAAGAGGAGGAAGAAATAAGGCTATAAATAAGAGGTTTGACTGATGTTTTTTAATTAGTCATCACTGTATCATTTTGGCATGTCTTCCTGGTATAGCTATAAAAAAGAAAGAAAAACCACAAACAAATCATTCCTCTTTGATAAATACTCTCTCATTTTTGGTGTTTGTACATACTATTAAATTATGTGGATGTATACAGACATATGTTAAGGCTTATTTGCAAGTGTTCTATCTGAGAACTGATAGATGAGATTCAGTGAAGTATAGAGGAAAATGCTGAATTCAGTGTTTAAAAAAAGTTTCAGTTATGTTTTTTTCTTAAACCCAAGTAGTTTTAAATAATTCTGGAAAAGCAGTTCAAGAATAAGTTAATAGAAGTCTCACTCTGTTTTTAACTTAATGAAAAAGTATATTTAAAAATAATTTCTTTAGGAAATAGAAGTTTTTTTTTAAAAACTTATTTAAATGCATTTTTAAAAAGGGCTGATCTTACCAATTGCAGGATATAAAATATATCTCATGTATACATATATACAATATATACACATACATACATAAATAACATATATTTAGGCAAGTCATTTCTTTCTGGGACTCAATTTTTTCCATATGTAAATAGGGGATTGTACTAGAAAATCACGAAGGGCTCTTTAAAAATCTAAATCCCAGGATACCCTATGTAGCCCTATGACTATGTACACACACGCATATACACACACACTTTTGTGAAGATTGTTTTTGTTTAATACATCTGAAAAGAATGTATATACAAAGAATTGAGACATGAGAAAAGCTTTGGTTCAACACTAATGAATCTATAAGAATTAGGATTTGGGGAAGATAAGGAAGATTTCCTAGATATTTAAAAAATTGAAAACTGCAAACCAATAGTTTTCTGATAAAATTCCTACACACACACACACACACACACACACACACACACACACACACACACACACACAGATGAAGTACAGCTTTTGTCTCCTAGCAAGCCTGGTAATTAAGTCCTTTTAGGTGTGCTTCTCCAAGGCCTCATTATAACATAGACTGGAACCAGAGGAAGTCCTGATTGACAGAGTCATTGTTCACATCCAGCTGTTGAGGGCCCTCAGAATAGTGTGATCCCACTTACTGTGTGACATGGTGTGATTTATGGTGTTCTACCGCTTCACAAGAAGAGCCAGGTTAAAAGACTCATGGAGAGAGAGAGAAACTATACATATCTCAAACACTTAATGTGTCACATTATTCACTCCTTCCTCTAAGGGATAAGCAGGTGTCTTAATCTGACCGAATGTGGCACATAGGGAGTGAGGTGTCAGCACTTATGTAAAATGGGTAATGTGGTTTACATAATTCATACATTGACCGAGTGTCCGTAAAAGAAAATTCTAGGGGAAAGTGTAGGGTCAAATACTCTGCCTGAAATATCCATTGGGTTACATTTCAGATAATCATCTGCTAACTTGAAGTTTTGTTTTCATAAACACGTACCAAAATTTGAATATAGCTGCATGCTGCAGACGTTCTTTTGGGAGGCAATGAAGCATGGTGGATTAAGGAATCAAAACACCTGAATGTGAATCTTGACTGCATTTATTAGCTATGTGACCACGTTCATAGTTCTGAACCTCTCAACCTTACTTTCTTCATCCATAAAATGGGGGTAATGTTATTAAGGGTAGTACTAATGATGGCTAGCATTTAAGGTTCAGGAAACTTAAATCTCACTTGAACTTTGCTACTTTATCTCCATTTTTACAGATGAGGAAATTAAGATAGAGGTATATAGTAATATAGGCAGCTAGGTGACTAAATGGATAGAGCACTGGGCTTGGAATCGGGAAGACTCCTCTTCCCGAGTTCAAATCTGGTCTTGGATACTTAGTAGCTGTGTGACCCTGGGTAAGTCACTTAACCCAGTTTGCCTCATCTGGAGAAGGAAAAGGCAAACCACTCCAGTATCTTTGCCAAGAAAACCCCAAATGAGATCACAAAGAATGGGACACAGCTGAAATGACAAAGCAATAATATAACACACTTTGTACAGATGTAGTTTTTGACTCTCCTAGGGGGAGTTCAGCTACATATTCCCCTCAGGGCTCTAGGGGATACCTATGAGGGATTATGGCATTATTCTTTAATGCTATTGTCTTGAGCCCCTGTTCTGGAGTGATCCCCCTATTGTTTTAGCTACCAGTAATGATAACTATTATTAGAGGGTTATTGAGCTGATGTATATAAAAATCCTTTGCAATCATAAAGGGCTACATAAATGTGAGCTGCTATTTTCATTATTGCTATTATTTTTATTAATGATAGAAATCAATGAGTATAGAGGCCAAATGTCAATACATACATCAGCACAACTCTACTAATGCTTAAATATAAATAGCAAACACATTTGGAATAAGGTTATTGATGAGACTAAGGGCATCCCAATAATAACTCAGATCTAGATGGACAGAACTCAATAATAATGCAGATCTACAGTAAGACATAAGACTTTGGAAGGACATAGGAACATAATTATGAGGGCCTGTGAGAATGTTGAAGATATATTCTTTTCCCATTGGTCACTAGATATAAAAAAATTTGTATGCTTGTGACATGGATACCCTGACCCCACCCCGCCCTCAGGAAAATGTAACCTCCTTGAGGCAGTTTCATTTTTGGCTTTCTACCCCGGTGCCCAGCATAGTTGCAGGCACCTAGGAGGTACTTAAAGAAGGCTTGTTGGATTGAATTTAATCGGATAATAATACTTATCCAATATGATCTCAAGAATATTTTCTTTCAGTGATTTTTTTTGCAAGTTCTGCACAAGTATGGGTTTTGATAATGGTCTTTCATCATCCACTCATTCTGTGAAGTTAGCATTAACAATTAAACTTCCCACATGTCTCAGCAGGACTATTCAGAAGAATATGAAGAGGCCAGGGGAAAAGGTAGCTTTCCTGCTATGATCACACCTACTTATCTGAATGCGAAGAAAGCCAATGAACTGGCAAGTGATGTAAGTATAAAGTGTAGGAAACTGAAGGGCAACAGAATCACTGAAGAGATGGGCTTTCCCCACTGATGTCCTTAGAGAAGCTTATGTAATGTCAGTGTTGAAAATGAGAGGGAAGGGGGCAGCTAGGTGGCACAGTGGATATAGCACTGGCCCTGGATTCAGGAGGAACTGAGTTCAAATCTGTCCTCAGACTCTTGACACTAGCTGTGTGACCCTGGGCAAGTCACTTAACCCTCATTGCCCTTCCCACCAAAAGAAGAAGAAGAAGAAGAAGAAGAAGAAGAAGAAGAAGAAGAAGAAGAAGAAGAAGAAGAAGAAGAAGAAGAAGAAGAAGAAGAAGAAGGAAATGAGAGGGAAGAGGAAGGTGACTTGGTCTGCAATGGAGACTAAGGTTTACTCTTGGTTCTTCCACCAATTCCCTTTGTAATCTTGGGCAAATCGCTAGACTTTGCTGAGCCTCAGTTTCCTTACATGCATTTTTTGTTTCTTTTGTTTGTTTTTGCAGGGCAATGAGGGTTAAGTGACTTGCCTAGGGTCACACAGCTAGTGTCAATTGTCTGAGGTCAGATTTGAACTCAGGTCCTCCTGAATCCAGGGCCAGTGCTTTATCCACTGTACCACCTAGCTGCCTCTAACATGTAATTTTAAAAAGGATAGATTAGATGATTCCAAAGGCCCCCTCCAGTTCTAGCAGTCTTCAATTCTATGAAACTGAAGTAACATAGATACCTAGTCCCCAGTTCCTGTTTTGCATCCAGAGACACTTTGTTCATCATTTTTTTTTTGGGGGGGGGGTTGTTTTTTTTGAGATTATTGATAGTTTCCTGCTCCAGTAGGGTTTCGTATAAACAAACAGGATAATTGTACTTCTGGTCAATTTGGGTGAATGCAAATGTTGATACATCTGCATACATGCAGATATGAAATGGCTTCATATAAAATGGAAGTCTATGTGGAAATTCAGTGCTGTGGGTGAATATCAGATTGGGTAAACAGATGCACTGGGCATCTGATTGCACTGGTAGATACTAGGCTGTAACCTGACTCTGCTGCATGGAGTCTCAGCCAGCTGGCATTCCTTGAAAGACATGCTAAAATTAAGCTACATATTCTCTAATACCCAATGAAATGCTCAGTATAAATCTCAAAAGGCAAAAGGGAATCAGAAGCAGATCATCTCTATTTCCACCTTCCATCTTCTCCTTTTGAAAGAATCCCCAGGATGCCAAATCTTATTGAAGTCAATTGTTTATTAAAGATGAAAATCATTTCCAAGCACTGAGCCTCTTTGTTTATATAGTCATTGGCTATGTTATCCTTACTCTGCCTTTCTTCTGGTAAAGGGAGAAATTCAAATCACTTAGTTTTGCCCCTTATTGATCCTAAGTTGATTTTTACCTTGGTGGGTAGAAACCTTCCTTCCATATGTATGGCCAATTGAAATAGGTTGACTAAATATATATATGGAGAATACAAATCAATCTCAAAGAGAAAAGAGAAGGGTAAAGTAGCTTATTGATAATCTAAAAGTGAACACATACTATGTATCTTTGTGTCAGATAAGTAGAGAAAAATTTTGTGCCATAAACTAATCATGGGGCATTTTCAGACATGGCCCATGAAAGTGGTGATCTCAGACCTCCTTTGTTCATCATTTCTTTCAGATAAAATACAGGCAGGATTTCAATAAGATGAAAGGAGCTGCTCACTATCATTCACTTCCAGCCCAAGATAACTTGGTCCTAAAACGTGCCCAGAGTGTGAACAAACTTGTTAGTGAGGTAAGAATGAGGAGGGGGTTACCTGTGTTTATGAGTGTGCCAGGGATGTTGTTACATGGCATGGGAAGGGAACATGGTATTCTTATGATCAAATACTCTGGCTGATAGAGAATTACTATACATAGATTAGCAAATTTTCAAAAAACAGAATAAGATACAATGTGTCCAACATTAAAACTCTTATGCACTTAATTGAGTCCTTGATGATTCAGAAGGCACCATAAAGAGGTACCTCAAGATTATCATTAAAATTTCAATTACCATTGTACTGTATATGTGGAGGAAATGCCACATGGAACACTTATTGAGGTTTCTAAATATTTTCCTGTGGCATGTTGGTTTTGTATATAATATCTTTCAAAGATAAGGCATTGAGTTCCAAATACTGATCTTCACTAAAACTCAGAGGTCGGAAAATGTTCTTATTCTCAATTACTACATAGATCCCAATGAGTATGAATAATGAATTCCCAGAAGTGGTCCCATGTATTCAAATTTGGATTATTTTAAGACAAGAGTATATCAAATGTGGTCATTGGTTCCAGCCCATTGGAAATAAGCAGTGCAAATTCAAATCAGTCACTTCAGAGGATTCTTTATTTGTACTCATTGGGACCTCACTGTATAATGCCTCTTTCCTGAAGTGAGAAAGGGGTTGAAATTACTCATGATTCCAATGAGTATTAATTCAGAAAGAAAATAAAGAAGACTTGTAACTATTCTGAAGGCTCATCAGCAACTCTAGCTTCCAAGGATTATTCCTTTTATGGGACAACATTTAGAACTGTAATAGACCTTACAGACCATGTAGTCCAGCTCCCTCAACTAACATACAATTCAGAAAACTGGAATTCTGATAAGGGACATGAATTGCCCAAGGTCACACAGGTGGTTAGTAGCAGCTTGGACTAGAATCCAGCTCTAACTTCTCATCTTATGCTCTTTTGTTGTTGTTGTTTGTTTGTTTGTTTGTTTTCTGGGGCAATGAGGGTTAAGTGACTTGCCCAGGGTCACACAGCTAGAAAGTGCCAAGTATCTGAGGCTAGATTTGAACTCAGGTCCTCCTGAATCCAGGGCCGGTGCTTTATCCACTGCACCACCTAGCTGCCCCCCGATGCTCTTTCTTAATACTATTTTACAATGCCTCTTGCTAGATTTAGCTTTAAAATATTAAATAAACAGCATGTTTAGAACTCAGGAGAAGTGTACTGCAGAATCTGGGGGGAAGATTTTTCCAAGATTTTGCCTTAGGCCCTTAAAAAAAGGACAAATCATAAGCAAGGATTTTGTAGTATTTTCACATGCAATGGAACCACATTTCCATTTGTAAGAGAGGGGCACCAGGGAGTGTTTATTTATGGAGACAGATCAGTTGAGACTCTATTCATAGTAATAGGACTTCAATTGGCTTCTCCAGTTACCTATGATGATTTGGAGTTGATTTCATAGCTATTGAACAGTACTTCCCATTTTGCCATCCAGGGGTTCTCAAGAAGTCATAAATTTGAAGGAATTCTCTTCATCTATTTGTGGTGTCTTCAGACTCTGTAAAACAATTGCAAACTTTTCATTATATCGTTTGAACTAGATAAAAATGTGGAGAGGTTTGGTAAGGAGTAGATGATTAGAACTATATTGATATGGGGAGAGGTGAGGAAAGCCATGCTAATTTTAAAATCCTAAAACTTTTGGGGTGAGAATTTTCTAAGTGTGTCATTCTCAATTTCTTCAGAGGCTATAGAAGTCATTTGGGGGTTTGGTTATATTGTACCTAATGATACTTTGGTTTCTGAAGGTGGAGTATAAGAAAGATCTGGAAAATAGTAAAGGCCACAGTATTAACTACTGTGAGACGCCTCAGTTCAAGAATGTCAGCAAGATCTCAAAATTCACCAGTGATGTAAGTTGTTAATGCTTTTACATGTAGACCTTACAGCTCTTGTCTTCCTATCTTCTAGGACAACTAATATGCTTCTGTTAATGTAAATGTATATGTACGTTTCAGATAAGCATGACAGGAACATCAGTGACTTTTGAATGTAGTTGTCTCTACTGACAAAATGGATTATGTATAATTAAATTAGAGTGATAATTAGCTATTTTGATGCTCTAGTCAAATAGTAGTAAACACATTTTCTTTTTTCTTTTTTTTTTTTTAGTGAGGCAATTGGGGTTAAGTGACTTGCCCAGGGTCACACAGCTAGTAAGTGTTAAGTGTCTGAGGCTGGATTTGAACTCAGGTACTCCTGACTCCAGGGCCAGTGCTCCATCCACTGTGCCACCTAGCTGCCCCCCATAAACACATTTTCAAATTAGTGGTGGTGAGGGAGACCCTGATGCTATCTCTTGGGGTCAGGGAGAAACCCTCTTGAGGTCACTGCTAGAGAGGCTATATTTGGAGAAGAAACAAGGCAATATTGAGTTGGGGAGGAGTGCTCCTTGTTTGTTTACTGCAGGGGGAAACTCACTAGCTGATAATTTCCTAGTTTAATTAATTAATCCTGGTAACTCATATACTGCTAATGTAATAAAACTTCTATAACAATGAGAATAAAATGATTTTTTAAATTGTATGATCTTTTAAAATCATTACTTAAATTTTTACACCCTCTAAATTTCCATGCCTGAGGGCAAATTCCCATTTGCCTTACCCTAGTTTGGGCTTTGTGTATAGTATATTCCTGGCCCATGTGAAAGGATGAAATAAGTGTACCTCAGTTCTGTACATGATTTTTACATCATTTTATTTTACCACCTTATTTCACTTAATCATAGACTTTAGAGTTAGAAGGCACCTTAGAAATAATCTAGTTTGACTCACTCATTGAGTAATACTTAACTACTGTATTTTTGACAGAGGGGTCACCTTTTTAAATCTCTTTAGAGAAGGCTTGTTCCACTAATCAATGGCTGTATTCATTAGTAAATTCTCATTTATGCTGAGCCAGAATCTTTCTTTTTGTAACTCCATTGAATCTGGTGTGCCTTCCCTCTCTTTTTACTGGCTCTAGTTTGCTCACTGATTCTAATAGAGCTAGCTTGGGAAATACTTTAAAATGTAATAGAAAAATTTATTTTTTATTAGACTGTTCTGAAAAGCAAAATGTATTACCATGAGCAGTGATCATTAATATCATAAAGATTTCACAAATGCCTGCTTACACTCATACTATACAGAATGATTAGGAAGGATACAGTTCTTGCCCTCAAGAGAAATAGACCAAGGCCACTTTCTTAAACTATGTGTGTCTGGTGCATAGTTATTATTATTCTGCAAGTCTGACCATGTTACTCTTGTGTTTGAGAAGTTCCAGTGGTATTCTGCTCTCTCTGGGATTGAATACAAACTTTCCTTCACAGTCTCTTTCTACCCCATCCTCCCAGGTTGATTGCATAATACTCCTTGTCAGATCTTGCCAAAGTGATCTGCTCACTGTTGTCATCCAGGACTTTCCCCCCTCCCATCTCAATGCCTTTGCCCATGCTAGCTCTCATACTTGCAATGCTCTCTGTCTTTCCTGCATTTGGGCACCCTACCTCTCTTCAAGATTCAACTCCTTATTCACTCAGTTGTTAATGTTCTTTCCCCAGAAAATATTTTATATGTATTTTGCATATATTTTATATCTACTTATCTGTGTAAAAGTTGTTTGTGCTAGTGGAACTGAAGCTTCTTAAGGGCTGGGTCTCTTTTGGGGCATTGTATCCCCAACATCCAGCATGGTATATGAATGCCAAGTAATAGGTGTTTAGTAATAAATTGTGTTCTATTGAATTCAGCTTGGTTAAAGCTCAGTTTCTGATTAAAAACCAAGTGTATGTATGTAAATATATATATACACAAACATATATGTATATATGTTTGTATTTATGTGTGTATGTATATAATATAGAGATATATATACATAGATCTAGACTGATAGGTATTTGTATAAAGATTGAGATCTAGATACATATCTGCATATCTTTGGATATGCAATTGTCTAAATTATCTACATATATAGAGATCTATCTATCTATCTATCTCCAAACTTGGTTTGTGTGTGTCACATACAAATATAGTAAATATAGTTGGGTTTGTGCATCTGTGTGTGTGTCTCTATACGATATATGTATACACATAATATAAAATGTGCATATACAGAAAATGGATATTTGTTTACATTTATCTGTACTTTAAAAAATATGTAAGCACTAAGAAAAGAAGTGGCTTATGGACCTTGCACATAGTAGGTACTCTATAAATATTGATTGACCATAATCTGATTTTTAAATGCTACAGGTTTTCACACTGGAAGAATTGAAAAATTGCTATGTTTTCAGATGAGGCTAGAAAAAAAAATCCAGATTTCTTGGCTTTAAAGAACCCATATTTTTTCCCTGTGCACTTGCCAGGATGTACTCAACTGATGTTCTGGTGTTCATTGGAAACTTTGAGTTTTAAAAAAAGGTCTAACAAATTTTTAGTACATTAGTATTATAACTTAGAATGGTCAACACCTTAACAAAGTTGTGTTTCATCGTTTCTTTTGATTTTGAGACCTAAAAAATGTTTATCTTGCACTGTTTGGGTAACAGAATGATGAAACTGAATGGTGGGTGCTTCTTTGCAGAATAAATACAAGGAAAATTACCAGAATGAACTAAAAGGCCACTATGAAGGGGTTGGCATGGACCGGCGTACTCTACATGCCATGAAGGTCGCAAATCTGGCAAGCAACGTAAGTCATTTTTTTTGGAGACCAAACTTGGCAACACAGAAAAACAGGTGATGTTTTATGAAAGGGGAGGAGGGAATTTTGACCAGTTTTCTTTTATACTTTGCTTCTTTTGGTTAAATGATGAATTTTATAAATGACCCACTTATATTTAATACCAGAGTTTTAAAATGAACCGCTACAACTTAAATGTTATTGACTGTTTCTAAAAAGATTTTTATTAATTTAACTTTCAGTTCATCAAAATAAGGAATGTAGGAATTCTATTCATACTGGTAGCCAATAAAATAAACTATTGTTGAACTATTATGCATATGGTGCTAAGTAGGGGATAAGGGTAAGAGGGTAGGGAAGGGAAGGACCATGAAGTCATAGGTTTATAGCTAGGAGGGATCATAGAGGTTATCTAGCCCAATTCCCCCATTTTATGGATGAAGAAATTGAGGCTCAGAAAACTTGTGACCCTCCCAAGGTCACATAGATAGTATTCATCATAAGAGGAATTTTAACCCAAATCCTCTGACTCCCGAGGCAGTGCTCTTTGTGCTTTATTAGATATAAAGGTAAAAATCAACTGGGATTATATCGACTGAATAGAAGAAACAGAATCAACTAGTGTTTTGTTTTAAAAATGCTTGCAAATAATTCAATGTTCTTACTTGACGAACTTGAACTCACTTTGGTATTGGTTTTTCTTATGAGTGATAGTTAAATAATTTGTGACTAAGGGTTCCTCCACTCCCCAAATTTGCTGCTGTTGTTTTCTGTGTTTTCAGATAGCCTATAAATCTGATTATAAACATGACAACATCGATTACAACTACCCAGCAACTCTTACTCCTTCCTATCAGACAACTATGAAGCTGATTCCCTTAAAGGATGTAAGTTGATTCCCAAGATCTCCTTTTGTTTTTGTTGCTTGTTTTGTGGGTGGTTGGTTGTTTTCCAGTTATGTCTGACTCTTTGTGACCCCTTTTGGAGTAAAGATACTGGACTGGTTCGCCATTTCTTTCTCAAGCTTATTTTTAAAGATGAGGAAACTGAGGTAAACAGGGTTAAGTGACCTGCACAGGGTTACACAGCTAGTAGGTATCCGAGGTCAGATTAGAACTCAAGATGAGTCTTCCTGATTCTAGGCCTAGTATTCCATCCACTGCACCAGATAGTTTAATAATCTCCTAATGAAGGTGAGAGGAAGCAACAAAATTGAATGTTTTAAAGCAGTCAATTGAAAGAAGGAAATGTAAAAGTTTATAAATATCGTAAAGTTGTTATCTGGCAGATGTTCTCACTGTCTTATTTTGACTTTGCTCCACAGTCTTATGTTCTTAGTTGTTTCTTTTTCTGGTAATTATTTTAATTTATCTGCTGGAGAACTTAATTTATCTTGCTGCAGAACTACCTAGAAAAGTTTGGCTACTTTTAGCATGTCCCTTGTGGGGAAGAATACTTCAAAACCAGCAGGTTTATTTAGACATGAAAATCCATAATGGAGGTCTTCAAGTTTTGTATAGTCATCCTACAAAATAGCAGGCCTTGTTATTATGTGGATTTGATTAGAAACAGGAATCTCAGTCAAGTCATGGCCCACAAATCTGCCTACTGTGTGTTATTAACATCCGATACAATAATAAACTTAGAACATGGTGGTTATTACTAATTTGTACAGATGTAGGTAGTGGCATAAAGAGAGGACTGGACCCAGAGTTAGTAAGACTTGGGTTCACATCCTGCCTCAGAGATTTATTTATTATCTGTGTGATCCTGGACAAGTCAACCACTCTCAAACTCAGCTTCCCCATTTTTAAAATGAAGAGGTTTGATTCTAGGGCCTTTAAGATCCTTTCCATATCTAAATCCATGATCCTATTGTCCTGTCTTTCACCTCCTTCCCAGTGCTGGCATTATAGAGTCTTGCTGAACAAAAATATGAAAAAAACTCCCTTTATTGCATTTTTGTTCTCTCAACTGTGGTCAGAATTAGGAGTAGATAAACCAGGCAGCTGCTTCAGGTACAATGCTTAGGGTGCACGACAAGGGATACTTGTTAAAATAACTTTTAAAAATTGTGTCTATTTTAATGCCCGAAAATCTGACTTTCTACAAAACACTGTTCTTTAGCTCTGTGTGCATTATAGAGCAGACTTAAAGATTCACAGTGGACAGTAACAGACAAGGAATCCAATTTTCAAATGCACAAGGGTATAATTTTCAAACCTTGCCGAGGAAATATTAATGTCTTGTCCCTGTTCTGTCTCTGTCCCAGAACCATGAAGGCAGCCTAATGGAGTAGAAATGGGAGTTAAATAGAGGTACTTAGTTAAAGGGAATTCCATTTAGAAGGATTTTGTCAACATTAAATGTCATTAGAATTAGACTTCACTCTATGGCAAAGAGCCCCTTCAGAACCTAGATTGAAGCAATATACATGCATTTCTGATGTCGCAAGGAGGTGATTAACTGTGCTGACTGTTAATTATGTCCTACAGTGAAAAATAATTGTGTTCTGCTCCGTATTTAATGCCTAGTTATCTGGCAGGCATATGCAGCTTAAAAATATATTTTTCATTACATTTAATCTTGCATAACTCAGAATCCTAATTCACTTCTTATGAGACGATCATTTCTGCTACTGAATTAATACATTAGGAAGCTAGCATACACTAATCTCATTAGTGGTTGACATTGAAATAACTTTATTTTTTTCCAACTTTTCCCTATATCCCAATCTCAAAGCGTGCAAAAACTTTATTCTGAATCATTACCTAAAAGTCTAATAGTAATTCTATCATTTACTTATAAAGTGGCACAGGACTATTACTAGACTACTGCTAGATTGACACGTACTTTGAATTATTTCTAGTACAGGTATCATTGTGGGGCAGCTAAGTGGTACAGTGGATAGAGGATTGATCCTGAAGTTGGGAGGACCTGAGTTCAAATCTCACCTCAGACACTTACTAGCTGTGTGACCCTGGGCAAGTCACTTAACCCCAATTGCCTTAAACATCCAGGGTCATCTCCAGTCATCCTGATATATATCTTGCCACTGGACCCAGATGGCTCTGCAGGAGAGAATGAGTTTGGTGACTTTGCACAGCCCTCCCTTGTTTAAATCCAATCCACTGCAAGTCATGACATCACCCTGATGTCACGATCCCCTTAGAGAATGAAGGACAAACAACAAGTACAGGTATCACCACCTTACAAGTGGGCTGTTTTAGAAGTTCCATTGTAAGCTGGTTGTTCAGAACACTGAACACAGTTTTCCTAGATGCCAAAACCCAACCCACAACAGCCTATTGAAGCCATAATACATGTGGACTTAGTAGTGATAGAAGCATAAGCCATGCCACACAGAAGGGAGAGGGTAACAAGGAAGATAATTTTCTCCTTATTTCTTGTTTCCAGGGACAGACCTTGGCAAGATTTTTAAATAGGTAAAGTTTAGGCATTTTTCAACCTTCCTTTCTACTCCCTTCTTGCCTCTCTCCCTGGGTACCTTCATGTTGTACTGAGCAACCCCCTTTAACCCACTGGATTGTAACCTTGTTTGTTTTCATTTTTCTTGGGCTTTAGCCAACCAAACCAATCCCAAATGCAAGGCAGAAACAGTAGGAGTTGGTCGGTCCAGTTGGTTGGCAGAACATGACACCTTTCCCTGAAGGCAGGTTCATAAATTTATTCATAGACCAAGAAGAATGCTGAGAAATGATTCTGGGATGATCCAGAAGATATAAGGGGAAGAGACATTAGAAGTGTTCCCAAATAGAGCAACAAATGCTTCATCCCCCTTTATAAAAAGTCATGTCAATTATGTTCATTGTTTGTGATTATTTTTCTTCTTTTCAGTGGACAACATTTCCTTGACTCAGACTTTTTATGTTTTACAAAACCTATTCTGAATCTTCTCTTCTCATTTTAGCAAGTCGATAAGTGAAGGGTTAGGACAACCATCCAATGACTAAGCAATGTTGTCCATCTTATATGAGAACAAGCTGACTTCTTTGATCTCTCTTTTTGACCCAGGTCAACTATAGGCAGAGCATCGACAAGTTGAAGTACAGCTCTGTGACCAATACCCCGCAGATTGTTCAAGCTAAGATCAACGCACAGCAACTCAGTCATGTAAGGGGGATGCCGCTGACCACTAAGTTATTCCTGACTCTTGGCGGCCAGTTGGGAACATTGTGATCATCTTCATTTTACTCCTCTTCATCCACTGGGCTTTTGGCCACCTTGATATTCTCCCATGATGATCAGCCATGTGAACATGGACAAACTGATGTCATGTTGCTTTTCACAGACTCGAATAACTTCCATTTTTATATAAATGCTTTCATGGTTACAGAGTGCTTTACATAACACTTTTTCATTTGATCACAACAGTAATCCTGTGAAGGAGATGCAATTATTATCCCCATTTTACAAATGAAGAAACAACTTCAGAAAGGTTAAGTAATTTGCTCTGGGTTACATGAGCAGTAAGTGTCTGAGGCATGATTTGCCCTGCCTGATCTTGAATCCAAGCTTGGTGCTTCATCTTCTAGGCTTCCATTGAAGGAATGATTCTATTTTGTGTGTGTGGGAAATCAGTCAAATCAGTCAATTAAGTCAATATTTCCCAGAGGCAGCTGGTGGCTCACTGGATTGAGTATGGGGCCCGGAGTTGGGAAAATATGAGTTCAAATCTGGCCTCAGACACTTAGTAGCTGTGTGACCCTGTGCAAGTCACTTAATCCTGTTTGCCACAGTTTCCTCAAATATAAAATGGGAATAATAATAGTATAGCCTTGCAGGGTTGTTGTGAGGATCAAATTAGATATTTATAAAGCTCCGCACAGTGCCTGGCACATAGTAAATACTATATAAATATTAGCTATTATTATTATTGAATGCTTAACATTGTGCCTGGCATATAGTAAGGTCTATAGGAATATAGCTATTATTATTATTATTATTATTATTAAATGTTTAGCACTGTTCCTTCCTCCTGTTCCTCCTCTTGCTCCTTTTCCTCCTCTTCCTCCTCCTCTTCCTCCTCTTCTTCCTTCTCCTTTTCTTCTTCTTCCTCCTCTTCTTCCTCCTCCTTCTTCTCACCCCACTCCAGGATTACTAATTTGATTAGAACTGGAGAATTCCCACTGCTTTTTTTCTTTCTGTATAAATCTGTATAAATTAAAGGCACATATTTACATTTGACCTGCTTAGAAACCCTGCACTCACAACTTTGTATTCTGGTCCCAACAGGTAAATTACCGGGCAGATTATGAGAAGAACAAGTTGAATTATACCTTGCCACAAGACGTACCTCAGTTAGTAAAAGCCAGAGCCAATGCTGAACTGTTCAGTGAGGTAAGCAAAAAACATGCCTGAAAGGGAGCTGGTTCAATCAATTCAACCAACATATGTTATGTTCATTTGTTATGAGCATAAATGGGAGATGGTTCAGTTCATTTTATTTAGGACATTAAATTAAATTTTAAAATAAAATATTTATTAAATTGAATTTATTAAACGCTTACTATATGATTATCAGTTTGCTTGATGCTAGGAATACAAGACAAAAATGAATTGCAAGGAACTGATTGCATTCTATTGGGGGAATAGAATGTATATGCAAATGAAGAAAATTGGGGCTTAGCCATTGGGGGTAGGGGAATCATGGGGAACTTCATGGAGGAAGAGGAGGTACCTGACAGGGTCCTTGAAGAAAGATCAGGATTTTGAGGTGAGGGACAAAAATGAACAGGAAGCACATTCTAGGCATGGTGAATGACTTGTGTGAATGCAGCTTATAAAATGTCAAGTTTGGGGAACAGCCAGTAGTTGAGTTTGGCTGGAATGTAGCATTTGTGAGGGGGAGTGGTACAAAGTAAGGTTGCAAAGGTCGATGGGAGTCAGACTGTGGCAGGCCTTAATTGTCAGATTTGAGTTATTGGCATTTTAACCCGAGGCAAAGTTGTGGAGCAGCATATGATATCTGACATGTCAGATCTATGGCTTAGGAAGATTATTTTGGCAGCTAGGAGGAAGATGGATTGAAGAAGGCAGAGACTAGAAGCAAGGAGAACAGTTAGGGGGGCCTTGTAATAGCTGAAATAAAAGGCAGTGAGGGCTGGAATTAGGGTAATGGTTGTGTCAATGGAGAGAGAGGGATGGTTGTGATAGATTTTGTGGAAAGAAGATCAAGAAGACTTTTTGAACCATCTGGAAATATGAGCTGAGGGCAAAGGGAGTCAAAGATGACTTCGGAGTTATGTTTGTGGGTGAATTGGAAGATGGTGTCCTTAACAGGAAGAGAGAAATATGAAGGAAGAAAAGGGATTTTTTTATGTGTGGGGGGGATGGTGAGTTTTGTTTTGGACTTATTGAATTTGCTTTACCTACAGAATATCCAGGGTTAGATATCCGGCAAGGAGTTGACAATGAAAACAGGAGTCCAGGAGGTAGACTAGGCTAGGTAGAAATATCTGTGAAGTATCAGCATGGAGATAGTACTTGAATCCATAGGAAGTGGTGAGATCTCTATAGGAGACAGGATGAAGTACAGAAGACCTAGGGAAGAGCACGAGGGGACCTCACTCTTTGGGGAAATGAGATGGGCAGCAATGCAATAGAGAAGGGTGAGAGAGAAGTAAGGCAAGTTGAGGGAGAGCCAGGAGAGAGCTGTGTCACACATCAAGGGTGGAGAGATTAGGGTGGGAAGAAGGATCACTATCACAAAAGTGACAGATAAGATCTAAGGGAGAGCTTTGTCTGATACGATTATGACAAGGCAGCTGGGTGGCACAGTATCTATAGAGCTCTGAGTCTGGAGTCAGGAAGACTCATCTTCCTCAGTTCAAATCCAGCCTCAGTCACTTACTAGCTGTGTGACCCTGGGAAAATCACTTAACTCAGTTTGCCTCAGTTTCCTCATTTGTAAAATGAACTGGAGAAGGAAATGGCAAACCATCTTTGCCAAGAAAACTCCAAATGGGGTCACCAATAGTCAGAAACCGCTGTATGACAACAATGAATGTCACAAATCACTCCAGGACCAGCAGGTCTTTTGAAGAAAAGCAGTATATGGAAAACTATCAGCCAGGGTTAAGGGAGAAAATTACCCTATTCTGCAACCTGGTAGTGTCCTAATTTTAACCGTTTCTTTGTGGCTAGGTGCTAAATTGTATGTGAGTCTTGTTTCTAAACAGTCCAAGGACTGAAAGTGTTGTAATTGTTCTCTAGTTCTGTCATTCTCTAAATCAGGTTCCTTGGGGAAAAGCTCTGGCTAATTTACCTTAGTTATGGCTCTGAGCTGCAGAGAAGTTAAGGAAAATCAGTGCCGAGAACTAGCTTTTGCAATTGAGTGATTGTTGGCTATCTTGGAAGAGCATTTTTAGTTGAATGAGTTAAATTTGAAACCATACTGCAAAGGATTGAGACATACGTTGTGGTGAGAAGTGTAGAGGAGTCTTTCTGAAAATTTGGTGGCAAAAAAGAAAAGAAGGAGAAGATGATAGTTTGGCAAGATGGCAGGGTCAAAAGAAGGTTTTCTGAAAGATGGGGTATATACTTGAGCATATTTGTTGGTGGTGAAGAAAGGAACCAGTTGATGAGAAGGGATTGAAGTTGGGGGAGTGGGGGGAGAGAGAGAGAGAGAGAGAGAGAGAGAGAGAGAGAGAGAGAGAGAGAGAGAGAGAGAGGAGACACACAGAGACACACACACAGACAGAGAGAGAGAGAGAGAGAGAGAGAGAGAGAGAGAAAGAGAGAGAGAGAGAGAGAGAGAGAGAGAGACAGACAGACACACAGAGACACAGACACACACACACACAGACAGACAGACAGACAGACAGACAGACAGACAGACAGACAGACAGACAGACAGTGAGAGACAGAGAGAGAGAGAGAAAATATTATCAATGGGGCAAGCTCCTGGAGGAAACAGGGGAAAATGCCTAGATAGGGGGATTACCCTTGGGAAGGAGAAGGGCTACTGGAGTAAGGGCTAGGTGTTGTAGAGGGGGTTTTGTTTTGTATACGAAGTGGGGATGGTGAAGGAACTTATGACAGATGGCTTCCATTTTTCCGGTCAAATAGGAAGTGAGGATATTTGCTGCAAGAGGAAAGGTTGTGGAGGTATAGGGGACCTTAAGTAAAGAAGAGAAGGTTATGAAGAGCCACTAAGGAGGGTGGGATAAAGAGTGAGTTAGGGTGCTCACTTCAGCAGCACATATACTAAAATTTAGAAAAATACAGAGAAGATTAGCATGGCCCCTGGGCAAAGATGACACACAAATTCGTGAAGCATTCCATATTGTAAAGGAAAAAGAAAGAATCAATCAGGAAAGAATGAGAGGATTGTGGTGCAGTACTCAAGGTCCAAATTTATACAGTGCAGTGGTAAGACTTCTTCTGGTGCTATTCAGCAGCAGGGAGTGAGTAGAGAAAGCAAATGATGAGAGTGATAGAGGGATGGGATCTGCTGTGGGGTGAAGGACAGTAGGAACAAGAAAGAAAGGGAGTCAAGGGTGGAGGACAATATCCAGGTAAATGTATTAAGTATTAGGGGTTAAGACTGTTAAGGGAGGAAGATTAGGTTAGGATTGGGAGAATAAAGAGGGATGGAGGAAGCAACTGAAAGAGCAATAAGGATGAAGAATAGAACCGAGGCAGGGAGAGATATGGAAGGACAGGAGCTAAGAGGGAAATGTCACAATTCACAATAATGTAGGTGACACAGTAACAAGGGGTGCTGAGGTTTAAGGTATGACCTTAAGAGTATTTACTATGGTGTGAAGAGTTTATAGTCTGAATCAGCAGAGGAGCTATTCATACTCAATGATATTATAGACCTCTTGAAGTATTTACATATTATTATTATTTCATTTAGATCTGCATTTTTCCTTGAATTGTGATTTCACTGGTTTAGGGAAATTCTGATGTGCAAACTTGCTTAATCTGTGCAGATCAGTAATTTCACTGTAACTTTCAGCTTAGAGAGATGCCTTGAACACAGTCACATAGATCATATGTGTATGAGGCAGGATTTGAAACCAAAATCTTCTTGATTCCAAGGCACACACTGCAAGGATTCTCATTCACATATTATTAAATTGACTTCCCTTCATTTACATGTTATCAGTATTCATAATAGCCACATTATTGATACCAGTGACATAGTATCAATAATATCAGTTCTAGTCACCTTTATTTACATATTGTCAATATCTGATTGACTTTATTTGTATCTCATCAACAATATTAAATTTAGTTGTCTTTATATGTTATCAATTTTCATAATCTTCACATGATTAAGAATATTCACATCCTATCAATAATATTAAATTTGTCTTTATTTAGCTGTATAGCCCCCATTATCACAGACTCTTAATGATAATAAAAATAATGAGAGTAGAATAGTAAAAGTTTCAACTCTGATCGCCCACTTTTCTGTATCTTGGGGAAGATAGAGGCTTTCTTTTCTTTTCACTTTGACTTTAAGCAGTGCTGCCAATAGCTACTCCTATTCACCTGGTGTTTCCTTTATCAGGTGAAGTACAAAGAAGGTTGGGAGAAGACAAAGGGCCGAGGGTTTGAGATGAAGCTGGATGCCATGCCTTTGTTGGCTGCCAAAGCCTCGGGGGAGCTTGCCAGCAACGTAGGTTTTACCTCATTAACTTGTAAATGCATAAGAAATTGTTCCGATGAAGTGTTGGTGGTCATGTGGGGAAAATAATGATTGCTAGGTTGCATTTTAAAGTTGCAGAACTTCTAATACTTTCATCTTATTCTGGATTTGATAAACATTGAGAGATTCTTTTTTAAAAAAATGTTTTTTTTCCCTGGGATCCTTCGTCTTGCACTTGTAACAGTCTGGCCTCTTCCAATGGCGGACTTCTTCTCCAACCCCCCCCCCCCCATTCTCCCCACTCACAAGAGACTTTCTTCTTTCTCTCAAGATTAAATACAAAGAAGACTACGAAAAAACAAAAGGCAGAGCCATGGGAACCAAAGATTCCAGGCTTTTGCACTCCCTGCAGGTGGCCAAGATGAGCAGTGAGGTAAACTATTTCTTCCTGTTACTTATAAGGTGTTTTAGGGAAAAGTTCTTCAGTGAGCATTCTTTGTCAGTCACCCTATGAGGCCATGAACCAGTTAGAAACTCCTGCTCGAAGCCCCTTCTTTGACTGAACTGTGGGAGAGATTGGAGGGGTGCAACCTTTGTTCATTAGTTGTGACTTGTTGCTATAATTTCAGAGTAACTCAGGGATGGTTCTTGAAAGTGAGCAATAATGAATAATTAAAGTCCAGGAAGTTCAGTTATACAACAGAATGAAGTTTGGGAAGACTCTCATCTTACTTTAGGGAAGTAAGAGCAATGGACTTGGAATCAGGAGTAACCTGGGTTTAAATCCTACACCTGAAACTATGTGTGACTATGAACACACTTAACTTTTTAACATAGTGTGACTATGAACACACTTAACTTTTCTGAACCCATTTCCCTTCATGCAAAACACATAGAATTGTTATGAGGATCAGATGAGCTCCTGATTTTGTAAACCTGAAAGCACTATTTGAGTATCAGTTAGCATTGATATTATGGTATCTCCCAATCAACAAGCATTTACTACCACTACCACCACTACTATTACTACAATTGTTGTTATCATTTTTTCAGTCATGTTCAATTCTCTGTGACCCCTTCTTTGGGGTTTTCTTGGCAAAGATAGTGGAGTGGTTTGCCATTTCCTTCTCCAGCTCATTGTACAGATGAGGAACTAAGATAAACAGGGTTAAGTGACTTGTCCAGGGTCACAGAGCTAGTGTCTGAGGTTGGACTTTGAACTCAGGTCTTCCTGACTCCAGGCCCAGGGCTCTATCTATTGTACCATGTAGAGACCCACTATTAACCAGCATTAATTAAGGAAAACCAAAGCATAAAGAGAAAAAGTGATTTGAGCCAGGTCACACAAAAGTGTTTGAGGCTAGATTTGAACTCAGGAATTCCTGACTCCAAGTCTAACATTCTATCTACTATACCACCTACTAAGGCTACTAAGCTCCTACTATGTGCCAAGCACTGTGCTAGGCACTGATAACTCCTTGAAGGTGTCTGATTCCTTTAAATTAGCTTTACTTATTTCTCTACTCACTCATTCTACTTCTTTACAGCCATGTTTTAAGTCAAAGACATTTGTGTTTGTGTGTGTTTTTATACTTAAGGTTGAATACAAGAAAGGGTTTGAAGAGAGTAAGACTCATTTCCACCTGCCTATGGATATGGTCAACATCCAGCATGCCAAGAAGGCCCAGGCTCTAGCCAGTGACCTGGATTATAGGAAGAAGCAGCACGTCTATACAGTGCTCCCTGAGGATATAAAAACTAACTGGGCTAAAAAAGCCTACAAGCTTCAGAGTGAGGTGAGGTCTCCATCCATCCTGTTACCAGGGATTCCCAACCTCAGACTTCTTAGATAATCCTCAGCCTTTGACTTAGATAATTGAGTCTCAGATAATTTGTCTTAGCCTTAGATAATTCTTTTAGGACGAAAAAGATGGGAGTTTATAACAGCAGAGAGCTGGTTCCTCAGAGCAGAAAGTCTAAAACCCACTTTGGGGTCTTCTGTGATTCACCTAGAGGACTAGGAAATGGAAAAGAGCTAAGATGGATCCAGATAAGAAAAAAAGATAAGAGAAAAAATGGAGAATCTAGAGATACTGAGCCTACTTGAGAGAATGGAACAGGATCTGGGACAGAGAAAATTAGAGTTAGTGCCTGGAGATATTAGGAAGAGAAAGAGAATTGGCAGTGGGAGCTTAGATGGGGGAAATACTGGGAATTTAGTCACTTAACAAGGGGAGAGATCCTTTGTCAAAAGGACATGCGAATGTTTACTTTGGATGTTCCCCTTGTGGGCCAGCACAAACTAAATACTTACTTGAGTTGGACACAAGGTTAGTCCAGTTTTTGTTTTCTTGCTTGAGTACAGCCCAAGATAATTTGTTTGTTTGTTTTTAATGGAAGGCGTCGGGCCCTTTCAGTTGCCCGGTGATTTTCCTATATGTTTCCATTTCTCTAACCACAACCTGGTGGTTTCTCTCTTGCAGCTGCAGTACAAGGCAGACCTGACATGGATGAAAGGAGTTGGGTGGATGGCAGATGGGAGTCTCAATATAGAACAGGCCAAGAAAGCCGGAGAGCTGATTAGCGAGGTAACCAAAATGCAATTCTTTTGGTCTCTCAGACCATCTTCAGTCCTGGAGACATTAAGAGAGGCCTGCTGAAATCTCTTAATTTCTGTGAACTCCCACTGACTTTTACACAGGATGAATAAAAGACCCCCATTCATTTTTTGTCAAGTCAACATGCATTTATTAAGTGCTTACTATGTGCCAGAGATCATGCTAAGCACTGGTAATACAAATATGAGCAGTATGACAGTTCCTATCTACTTTCAAGGAGTCGGGGGCGGGGGGGGGGGGGAGGAAGGGGACAACATAAACCAAAGAGTGAGGAATTAGAAGGTGAAAAAATAAATGTATGCAGGGCAGGGGATGGTAGAGAAAGTCCAGAGAGTGAGGACTTGGAGAACTTGAGAGGAATGAAGACATGGCTGACCCGGGCATCCTCCTTAAAATGGAGGTTCTGAAGGGAACCAGCGAATCGGAAGAAGGGGCCAAAGAGGCAGAGAGTAGTTCCAATGTGTGAAATCCAGGGTTAAGAGGTTGCTATGGCATGGTAGAGAAAGTCCAGGAGAATCAGGCGTACAGCCTGGAAAGGAGTAGAATGGAAGAATTTGAACCTATAGCATATCTTACTGACTTTCAGCCCTCTGATATGCTCCATCCTATATAAAGTCAATGATGTTTTATTCCCCCTTCTCCTTTAAATAAATAAGAGATGCATTTGAATTCTCTCTCTCTCTCTCTCTCTCTTTTTTTTTTTGGTGAGGCAATTGGGGTTAAGTGACTTGCCTAAGGTCACACAGCTAGTAAGTGTTAAGTGTCTGAGGCCGGATTTGAACTCAGGTCCTCCTGACTCCAGGGCCGGTGCTCTATCCACTGTGCCACCTAGCTGCCCCTGCATTTGAATTCTAATTCCACTTAAAAGATTTGTATTATACAGGTCTCTAAAACTCTTTGAAGTTCACCTAAGAGATGTGTTTCTCTTACCTTAGCAACAAATTTCCTTCTGACTTGAAGTGTGAGAAATTTAAACCCCCATAAAACAAGCAGAGAGTAGAAGGTAATAAGAGACTTTTGAAGGGCACTGCATTTGGAAACTTGTGTGGCCTCTGCCAGGCTTTAGGGGGACACTGGAATCTTGGACAGGATTCATGTTCCTGGGCCAGGAGAGCTGAATGCAAGCATTCTCCAAGAGCTTAAGCTGAGGTTGGACTTTATGCCTTCTTATCTCCAACAGGGAGAGTCAGCAGGGCAGAGTGGGTAGGGAGTCAGTAAGATCAGAGTCCAAGCTATACCTCTGACACATACTATGAGACTACGGCCAAGTCATATAACCTCTTGGTGCCCCAGGAAACTCTATAACATTATAAATCACAGGTGAATTGCTGATCTGGAAAGTAAAAGGCGTTCTAGATTGAGAGTTCCCTATACTAAAAACCTCCCGTGGTATTGACCATTCTCTTGGGAGCTGAGATAAATTGGGCAACTCATGATACAGAGGAGGGCAGAGAGAAGAAAAACACCCACTTGGGTCCTTGTAACTCAGTTCATTATGAAACGTGCTAAAACCACAAAGTGACAGTTAGATTCCCCATTTGGCTTAGATACTTCTGACTCAGTCCTGCTCATAGTCAAGGGGGGTGAAAAATTCTTAGAGGCAGTAACAATTGAATGCTAATCTTGACCCCATCCTCTCTCCAATTTCCTATGTGTTTCTGGGGAAATTATCTTACATTTCTATGCCAGTTCCATAATTTCTAAGGTGAATATAATATGGGGTGTGCAGTTAGTTTTGGGGACTGTACCACATAAAGGTAAAATATCTCCTTTAGCAATGGCAAATCCCAGACCCAACAAGGATGGGGGTGGGGGGTATCCTTCCCTTTATGAGTCCCCTACAATATATAAGTAATTGAGGGTCATATTTAAATTTATGGATCAATTACTCAATCAACATTTATCAAGAACCTACTATGTGCCAAGCACTATGCTAAGCACTGCGTGCAACAATGCCTCCATCCTTTAAGAAATTGTAAGGAATACCCAATAAGGATTTATTTAATTGAAAAGGAGGTACACATGCTCAGTAGTATCATTTTGTCATGGTATTTTCCTTTCCTTTTTAAACAGAAGAAGTACAGACAAAGAGCCGATGCTCTGAAGTTCACCAGTGTTACTGACAGTTCCCAGATGGAACATGCCAAGAGAAGCCAGGAGCTTCAGAGTAATGTAAGTACTGACGTATCCCTTGGAATAAGAATGTTAGCAGTAGAGGGACCTTAGGGGTCGATCTCATCGATTAAGAACTGGAAGGGGCCTTAAAGGTCATCAAGTCCAACCTCCTTATATTGTAGATGAAGAAACCGAGGGAAGAGGTTATCAGATGACTTGCTAAGGCCCACATAGCTCACACCCAATCCATGGTACCATGTTGCCTCTCCCCTGAAATATGTTGCCCAATTTTTAGATGGGAAAACCTGGTCTGGTGGGGTGAAATAATCTACCATGTGTATAGATGAGCAGAGACTCAGACTTGGGCTTCCAGTCAAGTGTTTTTTCTACTCTCCTATGTCACCTTGCCTCCCCTCTGCATTAATCTCTTCCATCCTGAGCCTGGTGAATTCCTAGGGATAGGTACAGTAGCTGCCTAAGAAGGTGCACAAGGATCAAAATGGGCTGTCTTTTTATAGTATGACTTTCAAACTTCCTCTACAAGACTAGCTTCCTGGAGTCCCCAATCCCCACCATCTTCATGACACACACATGAGGATGTCTTTGAGTTCCAAACCAAAGTTAGCCTTTAGTTTTGGTGAAGCTGACTTGAGTCTTTCTCCTTCTCTTGGTAAACCCAACTATATCTAATCCATGTCAACTTGTAATGGAGGTCATTAATTATGGGCTCAGGGTCTCTCTTTGTTTGGCATTTTTTATTAGTGAGTTAGGAACAAAAACACACATAGAAGACCCACTTATCAAATTTGTAAGCGAAACAAAGTTGGAATGGATAGGATTTACTAGGGGGAAATTAAAAGTATTCCATGGGTTAAAAAAAAGTCAACTTTACAATGTATTTTATAATATGCCTTTGGTCAGGCAATAGTTCATCTGAAAAATATCTGGGAGTCTTAATGGACTACAAGCTCAACAAATATAATATGTCAGCCAATAAAACAAATGTAATCTGAGACTACATTAAAAGATGCATGGTTCCCAGGACTAGGGAAGCCATGGTTCTCTATATTATACCCTGGTCAAGCCAAAATTTAAGTATACTATGTTCAGTTCAGGACACTACTTTATTTTTGGGGGGGGGGTGTGAGGCAATTGGGGTTAAGTGACTTGCCCAGGGTCACACAGCCAGTAAGTGTTAAGTGTCTGAGGCCGGATTTGAACTCAGGTCCTCCTGAATCCAGGGCTGGTGCTCTATCCACTGTACCACCTAGCTGCCCCAGGGACACTACATTTTAAGAAAGACATTGGTAAAATGAAGAGTGTCAAGCAGTGGGCAACCTGGTTGACAAGGGGTGTTAAGATCATGCCATATGGGGATCTGTTGAAAGCACTGATGGAAGGTGGTGGTGGAGGGAAGAATAGTATGCTGCTGGCTTCAAGCATCTGAAGAACTGTCAAATGGAAGAAAGATTAAACTTATCTTGCTTAGTACTAGAATGTGGAAACAGGAGCAATGAGTAGAAGTTACAAAGGTAGTCACCTACCCATGATACTAAGGGAAAGACAATGTACTACCAAATGACTGTTGGCCCCTTTTTCCTATGAAGTGATACAAATTGTGAATATCAGTTATATACATGGAGGTAAAATACACAGTGCTTCCCATGTATTATATGCTTATTGAATTGAGTCAATTCTTCTGCTGACATTTTGCTTTGGTTGGCTAGGTGGCTTACAAGTCGGGGAATGAACATTGTCTTCATCAATACACCATCAGCAAAGATGAGCCACTCTTCCTGCAGGCCAGAGCTAATGCCCAGCATCTCAGTGAGGTACCAGGAGAGGCATTGAATTTCGTACTCTTTTTTTTTTAGTGAGGCAATTGGGGTTAAGTGACTTGCCCGGGGTCACACAACTAGTAAGTGTTAAGTGTCTGAGGCCGGATTTGAACTCAGGTACTCCTGACTCCAGGGCTGGTGCTCTATCCACTGTGCCACCTAGCCACTCCCCTTTTTTTCTTTAAATGGGATTTTATGAGACCTGCTTCATTTGAAATTCTGTGGACAAAAGACTGACTCAGACAATATGTTAGTGCCAACCAAGGTAACATGTATTATGTGATTGGACTAGATCCTAATCTAACTCATTTGTGAGTCCAAGAAACATCTGGTAATTTGGGGAACTACCAGCATGGAAAGCCCCTCCAACAACACAGATTGCACTCTTACAAACTAAGTCCTAGGGGGTTGTCCTACTTCTCATTCTTATTTTTTATTTCTGATCAGCTCTTAAGGATGGGGTGAGGGAAGGGTGCTTTGGAGGAGTTATTTGGTAACATAACTCAATTATTCCTATATCACCCATTGAGAGAAATGTCCTAATTACTACAAGATTGTAAACTCCCATGAAAGCAGGGGCCCATGTCTTCTGTGAACATTATATTTCTCTCTTGGTACCCTAGCACAGTGTCCTATACTGTGAGATTTAAAATTGGATATTAGCAAACATCACTTCCTGATGCCAAAGAAAAGACTCCTGGTCTTGCCCTCAAAGACTTTTGCTTCATGGCGGAACTTTTCGACAGTTAAGTCTCCAGCAGGTGGCGTCATTCCCATCGTTACAATACAGAGGGGCCTAATAAATACTTGTGGATTACATAAAACTGTGGATAGTTTAGAGAATTGTAAATTATTCCCTATTAGGTGACTTAAGAACCAATACTTTTATTTCTCACATAGTTTTAATGAGTATCATTGTTATTAGGTATTGGCAGGTGACATTTGGTGATTAAATTTCCCTTCCTTAATGAGGCTATTAAGCAGTCAGAAGCCAACCTCTCACCTAAAGATTAATTTTTAAAAAATTGATATCTCTTTAGAAACTGTATAAGAGCAGCTGGGAGAAACAGAAGGCGAAAGGATTTGAACTTCGTCTGGACTCCTTGTCTTTTCTGTCAGCCAAGGCCAAGAGGGACCTAGCAAGTGATGTGAGTGGTTACTGGAGTTTGAGAATGGATAATTGAATCACGGACTATTACAGTCTTCCGAGACTTTAGAGACCATGTAGGTGCAGTCTTTCATTTTTCCAAGCAATAAAGAGAGCATCAGAGAGAAGAAATCCTAGGATTTACAGTGAGAAGAGACTTAGAGATCATCTAGTTCAATTCTCTCATTTTAGAGATAATACAAAAGCCCAGAGAGGTGTCAAATGCCTTGCTCAGGGTCTCACGTGTGTTTGTGAAGCACAGGCAAGATTTGAATCTACGTCTTTTGACTTCAAATCCAAGAACATGCTGGATTTGTAGGCAGGAAGATCTGGGTTTGAATTCTGCCCGAGACAGTAACTTCTTTTGTCTCAGTTTTTGCGTCTTTAATATGTGGACAAAAAAGGCATATATCTCAGTCTTGTGAAAGCCAAATGAGATTACAAAAATCACTATGTAAATATGAGCCATTGTTATTATTATATCAAGTAACTTGCCCAAGGTCACATAGTCAGACGTGGAACTAGAATCCTAATATCCTGATACTAATAAAAGTAATACTGATCTTTACATTCATGTAATACTTTTAAATTAAAAGACTTTCACATACATAATAACAGCCAACATTTGTTTAGGCTTTCACGTTTTGCATATTTTTCATTTGCTCCTCGTGATAACCCTGTGAAAATGGCAATAATATTAGCCTCCTTTTACAGATGAGGAAACTAAAGCAAACAGAGGTTAAGTGACTTATCCAAGGTGACACAGCTAATAAGTGTCTGAGGCTTCTATTTGATGCCTCTAGCTTCCATTCCTACTTCAGAGTTTTTTCCCCCAGACTATTATACACACACACACACACACACACACACACACACACATATCTGTTCTACATTGCTGAGTATCTGACTTACCTTTGATTGGTATAGAGTCAAGATTCTTAACCACTTTTGTCTGACATGGACCCCTTTGGCAATCTAATGAAGCCTACTTCTCAGAACAATGCTTCTAAATTATTCAATGAAATCCTAAATTTCAGTTAGAGATGAGTAAAAATCGAGGTGTTATTTTTTCTCTAAGTTAAGACCACCAGTCAAGACTCTCTGTTATAGAGGAAACCTAACAAACTCCTAGAGTACTTTTTTTGTACTTAAACAATTATTATTCTACTTTGTGTTATATTTCCTTGAGCGTCTGTTTTCTCTCCCCTACCAGATTGCCTTGAAGGCAAAGACTGTGTCTTTTCATCTTTGTAGCTCCCTCAGGCCTAGTATAGGGCTTTGAACATAGTAGGTGTTCAGTAGACATTCACTGAATGGGATTTATAGAAACATGCTCCATCAGGCTTGATCTGGGTTTCAAATATTCTGGGGTTTTGTTTTTTAACCTATTTGGACTATAGGCTGAGATGCCACCATTTCTCAGGGAAGATCTTATGTATCCTTCTGTGCTTTCTTCCCATTAGATTAAATATAAGGAGGACTACGAGAAGTCCAGAGGCAAATTGATTGGAGCCAAGGGTGTACAGGGTGATTCTCAGATGGCTCATTCTCTCCAAGTGTCCAAGTTGCAGAGTGATCTGGAATACAAGAGAAGATTTGAGGATATCAAAACTCAGTGCCATGTTCCGATGGATATGATCCACCTTGTCCATGCCCAGAAGGCCCAACATTTAGCCACAGACATAGGATATAAGACAGCCCTGCATCAATTTACCAGTTTGCCAACAGACATGAAGGTGGAATGGGCAAAGAAGGCGTATGGCTTGCAAAGTGATGTAAGTTACTTGTTTTAAATGATACTCCCTGATTACCATCCATTCAAAATAACTGTGTGTGTAGGGTCTATACAACCTTTAGATTGAAGCCCCTGTTTATAGATCCAATTAAAAACGTTTAGTTTCTCAGTGATTGTGCTCCTACCCGTGCAGTCAACAAGCTTAGGTTTCTACCAGCAAAGAAGTTGTAGGGCTATCTTCTTTTTCATGGGTTATTTTCACAACAGTTTCAAATATTCACAGAACATTTCCATATTCACATTTTTCCCATGTAGAAGTGTATATATGTATGTGTGGTGGGGGAGGTGGGAATTTTGTGGGCTCTGCTTTATGGGCTGTTGGGGGAAGGGCCTGGCAATGTAGAAGGCCCTTAACAAATGTTTATTTATTGGCTGATAGATTGTTTTACCTACACTACCCTTCCAGGAAATGGTAGCCTCAACTGTGAAAATTATTGTCTATTTCCCCCCTTCTTTGCTCTCCTGACCCCTAGTTGTACTTCTTTTTATCTAGCTCAATATGGCCCAGTAATGGCCTTGAATCAAAGCATCAGGACAGATGCTGCTGAATATTGCACTTTGGGAGGAGATATATCCTCACCAGTGTGGTTAACTCCTTGGTAGATAGGTGAACTAGTTTCAATGAGGGATCCATTTAAATGACCATTCCCATTAAAACTCCTTGTATAATGGCAAGCAAGTAAAGGAATATTTTGCCCCATGGAGATGTGTAGGAAGGAACTGAAACCACAGGAAGCATTGAATGTCTTGTGAAATTCCATCAAATAGTTTTCCACCTGCGTTCGGTTGCACATTCTCATTTTCTTCTCCCCTGCATGTCATTTTAAAGAAGAAAACTGGTAAGACAGACAATGAGATCTGCTCCTTTCAGCTGCTGGAGTCAGGATTGAAGTCAATAATGAGGAAAAAGGTTGAGTTCTCCCCCCGCCCTCATATTGCTGGGTATCTCATAAAGTCATCCTAAGCAGGGATGGCTCCAATTTTTAAAAATTAATTTAATATTTTTGAGGAGGGGGGGAGGCTCTACCTGTGACTGTGCAGAAGCAGATAAAACAAAAGCAGGAGCTAATTTGACTCAGTTGGTCTCTGGGCTATGTCGGGATCCTTTAATGGTGCTTTAAATGTCTGAGCACCAACAATGGTGCATTTTTTCTTTGTCAGAACCAATATAGAGCCGATTTGAACTGGATGAAAGGAGCCGGATGGATAGCCACTGGGTCATTAAATGTGGAACAGGCTAAGAAGGCAGGAGAACTCATTAGTGAGGTGAGATTTCGTGACAGCATGTAACAGAACTGGCTGCATTATGTGTGCAAAATTCCTGTATAAAATTAAAATCATTTCCACTCAAAAGGCAAAGAAAAAGGCAATGCCACATGAAAGGACTCCAAACCCAGACTAGGACTGGTAATTAGAGGGAAACCACATACCAAACACACGCCAGTAGGAGCCCATATAGCCTTTGCAAAAACAAAGTAGGTGACAAATGATATTATGAATAATAATGGCAATCAAACAGCGCTCAATTGCTACCCACTAACTTACCTTTTTAATGAAGCAACATAGGAGAGATGATGAAAAGATACATTTATTGCACCCAGAAAGCCCTTTTGTCACTTTATGCACACATTTCTCCATTCCTCCCCTCCTCCCCTTGCTCCCCAAACCCCTTAGACATCCATGGAGTGCCCAGCACTCTGTATAATTCAGCCCTTTGGGTATCTCACCTGCATTTTAATACTGAGGCTATCCAGGGTTAGCCAGACTAAATGTACTCTTCCCTAAGGCGTCCATCCGCATGTTCTCTGTACTAATTGCACTACTGTTTAGGGAAGGGTGTTTCACATTGGAGGACAACCTAGTGGAAGCAATCTTTGGGAGTCAGACAAGGAGCTAGAATTAAGGTCAGCAGGGTTCAATTCAATAAGCATTTAAAAGCAACTACGGAATGTAAAGAGGCAGTGTGGTACAGTGGGCGGAGAGCTATCTTTGGAAGACTTGGGTTTAAGTTCCATCGCTAACACATCTTGGCCGTGTGACCCCACAACTCAGTGCTGTAGGCAGCTCAATAAGACTACGGGCTGCAGGGATAACACCAGCCCTCACTGGGTAGGGCCGAGCACAGAGGCAAGGAAGGGAACCGCGGAGACTAACATCAGTGAATGTCCCAGACCCTAATCTCTGTCTGCTCCTGTCCTTAATGGACTTTAGGTCACAGCCCGAGGGGAGGGAAAATCTGCATTTTCACAACAGCCTGAAGACCTTGAAACTAAGTCTAGTGGTGACAAAAACAGAGCAACATATTAGGACCTTATGTCAAAAAAATTAAACACATTGTGCCGGGCACTGAGATGCCTAGTCACTGCCCTCAAAGGTCTTATAGTCCGGTAGGGGTGAGAAGACATATGCATATAAATAGAATTGTAAAATCCCTTGATCTGCCTTTCTGGGAATGGCAGTCTGACCCCTAGTGGCCATTTTAGTTTATGAGTAGATTGTGAAAACATAAAGGTGTTTAGGTCTTTACGTTGCACCTTCCTGGGGAATAGATTCCCATTTAACAGGACAAAGTTGCATTTTTAGTGCTTTCTCTTTAAGGCTATCTTCTATCTGTTCCATTGTTTGTCCTTCCTTCTCGAAGAGGACCATGACATTGGGTGATGTCATGACTTGCACTGAATTGAATTTAAGTGAAGGAGGGCTGTGCAAAGTCACCAGCTTCACTTTCTCCTCCAGAGCCATCTGGGTCCAGTGGTGAGATATACCGGAGAGTGACTGGAGATGGCCCTGGATGTTTAAGGCAACTGGGGTGAAGTGACTTGCCCAGGGTCACACAGCTAGTAAGTGTCTGAGGTGAGATTTGAACTCAGGGCTTCCTGACTCCAGGGCCAGTGCTTTATCCACTGTACCACCTATCTGCCCTGAGATTAGGCACCTAATAAATGGAATGCTTGTTTAGTCCCTTCCCCCCTCCTCCTTTCCTTCCTTCATTCTTTCTTACCTTTCTCCCTCCTTTCCTTCCCTGTAAAGATTTATGTATTTGTTATATCTGACAGCTCGGTGGTGCAGTGGATAGAGCACCGGGCCTAGAGTCAAGAATTCCTGAGTTCAAATGTGACTTCTGCCATTTATTAGCTACGTGACCCTGGACAGGTCCCTTATCTCTGTTTGCCTCAGTTTTGTCACCTGTAAAATGGGGATAATAATAGCACCCACCTCCTTGGAATTGTTGTAAGCATCAAATGAGATAATAACTGTCAATTACTTAGCACAGTAACTGGCACATAGTAAGTATTACATAAATGTTTATTATTGTTATTAATTACTTGAGGACAGGAAGGTTTTTTGTCATTTTCTTTGTATCCCTACTAAATAGCACAATATCTGCCATATAGTAAGCACAAATAGATAACTTGTTGATTGATTGATTTCTATGACACCCCTGGCTTTTGTTGGCCTGTTTTGTGTCATCTCAATTAATCAACAAACATTTATTAAGCACCTACTATGGTGCTAGGGATACAAAAACAAAATTAAAAAAAATTAAAAACCTCCACAGTCCTTGTTCCCAAGGAGCCAACGAGCCCATGGCCCACAAAAGACTTTTTGGTTTTACCACAGGCTGGTTCATGAAATTCAGGGGAGGCACCCTTGGGATGGCAGCCATGTCCAAGGAACAACATGGGTCTCTTATAAGAACATATTCCTTGCGCTAGAATTCATAATAATTAGTTAAAAAATCATGTCCACATATGAGATGAAATGGAGAGTTATGCTCATTTAAATTTCATTGTTTAAAAAATGCATTTTCTTCAATTGCCTGATTTTTTTTGCCACCCCTTCCCCTCATATATATGGTTGTTTTTTTTTTTTTTGGATAGAATTATCCGATAGTACCTTTAGTTCTTTACCTAATGTTAGAGCCTGAACAAATGAATTTGCTTAGCTTCTTGCAAGATTCCAATCTTTAATGGTGCTGCGATTTTAAAGAAGATAGTTAAACTTTTGCAATATTTCACAGGCAGTCCCCAGCCACTTTCAATCAGATGGCTCTGGCCACAGGTATATTTAGAACTGGAAAGTATTTCAGAGGTCAACTGATCGAACCCCCTCCTTTTACCAATGAGAAAATGAGGTTCGGTAAAGTTGAGTCACTTTCCCAAGGTCACATAGATAGTAACAGAGATCCTAGCCCTGTTCTACTGCATCATCCTGATTCTCAAGCTGTACTAGATCTGTCCCATCTGGACAGACCTCTACCATTTCAGGATGAAAGCTGAATACCGGTGAGAGTCACAGAACACAGAGGCAGCCACAGCACACTCAGGCATATTGACTCAAGAATTTTCTTTGGGCAGAAGAAAAAGCACCCTCTAATCTTTCTGGCCCAGAGACAAGTGAGTAGCTAGAAATAGACAGTGAGAGAAATGATGCCATTACCTTGCTTGCCCTTTAAATAAATTGGCCAGATGGGGAAAGTATATTGAGGTGGGCCTTGCTTTTAGAAAGGGTAAATAAGTTAGTTATAAAAAGGCATCACTTCAAAGTTCTTTAAAATAATAATTAGCCCGGTTCATTGCGAATATGGTTTGCTAACTTGCATGTTTGTTTGTTTGTTAATTCATTTCCACTCAGTTTTTCAGGAACACTTAAAATCAGGTAAATGTCATTTTGGTGACCTAATGTTGAATTATCATGGTTTATATTTTTTCTTATTTTTGTTTATAGCCTCCCCAATACAAGGTCCCATATGTGACAAGTGTTTAAAATACTTGTTGAATGAATAAATGGATGTTGTAAGGTCTCCTACATTCTGCCATGACCCCTTTTTAATAACAGTATTACTCTTATCTTTGTTATAATAAACATTTCTGAGAGCCTACTGTGTGAAGGGCCTAAATGGGACTTAGAAATGGCTGCACAGTCTGTGTTCCCTGGCATGTTAAGTGAGCTGTTTTTGACTCTGCCCAATGCTCCTGTGTGGGAAGAGAATAGAAAACTTCAGATGTTAAATGTAACCGTTCCAGAATTTTTTTTTTTTTTGCTTAGAGGAACTAAAAATATGTAAACAACACACTACATAGTATTTGAAGCCTTTAAAAGCCCATTTCTAAGTGTGGCTCTTATAGTGTTTTACTGGGATAACCTAATTTTGAGGTGTTCTCTTTGTATCAGGTAGAACTACTTTAATGTTAATTGACACAAGGTTATGCTGAAATTGAAACAAATATTAACCCGAAGGCACCCAGGACATAAAGATGGAGGAAGTAGAATTATAATTATGTTCACAAATTCACTCTAATCTCAAGCAACCTATGATTTTTCTCTTTCAAATGGCATGAAAGAACCACACAAAATTCACAGCTTTGATCTTTTTCTGCTCAACAGAAGAAGTACCGTCAGCATCCGTGGGCTTTGAAGTTTACCAGTATTAAAGACACTCCTGAGATGGTCCAGGCTAGAATTAGTTATACCCAAGCAGTGGATGTAAGTTATAATGTATATACATTATGATTATAGAGTGGGATCCTCTTTCAGCAACCCCATGGAAGCCAAAGTGTTTCTCAGCCTTGCTCTCCCTGTCATCCTAAGGATGAGCAAACTTTTGTGTGCTAGCTAGAGAGGTGGACTTAGAATGGGGTGGCTTTTCATTGGTATGGAAACTGGTGTTATTTTCTTTATGATGAGAAGCAGGGGTCTATTATTCCTATCCAAATTTGTGTTCTCTGCATTATTTTCTGTTTTGATGTTCCCCTATTCTCCACCCCCCTTTATACCAATCCTTTTTTAAAAAAGATACCATTTTTAGAGCAAGACTTTTTATTTATATTTTTGTTTGTTATCCTTTTTGTCTTTTGGCTATAACATATGAAAAGCATACCTAGTGCTACACTGAGATTCAAAGGCCGGGCACCTTCAGTGCTGGAAAATGATCTGAGTGTGCTCTGAGTATACTAAGTTTAATTTTTAAAATGTTTCTCCATCCCCTTCATTTCTGAGTCCTGATAAGAAACGAAACAAATTCAATCAGAATTTGGCATTGTGCCTATCTCCACAGCACAGAGTAAAATGAAGATCTGACATTTGTTTAGTTTACCTCACACATCGAAATTCTTTGGACTTCAGTGGGGCTTATCTGCAAAATGATGGGATTGGACTACATTATTTTTAAGGCCCCTCCTAGCGCGATGATTCCATATTTAGAATTATAAAAATTCTCTGTAAGTGACATTACTCTAGTTTGGTTGCCTGCAATGAGACATTTTCCTCACTTTGCTTTGCCTCTGCCTTCTTCGCTATGTCCTGTGTAGACATGCCTAAAATATTTTCAAACCATCTTAATTTCCCACTAAGTAGTACATTTTGGAAAGTTTAGGTGGGAGCCAAATTCCCCATTGCATTTCCAAAATGAACAGATGTTTGTTGTTGTTACTGTACTTCATTGGTTTGACATTCTGGAATAATCTGAGGTTCATTTTAATACTTCCAAATTGTAAAGGCAATGAATTGTGTCTGTCTTTATTTTAGACTCAAAAAAAATAAACATTGAAAACTGGGGAAGGTTGATGGTGAAACAGAATCTTTTCCATGTCGAAAACCTGCCAGATCCTCTAGTTAACTAACTCTAGGGGGCACTGCTGTGATATTTAGAAACCTGGACTCATTAAATAAGATTTGGGGGCTGGGACAGGCCAGCCTAGCCTAGCCCAGAATATTTTATAGTTTAAACGGGAAAGACCAGAGACACCATACCAGGGTGCCCACATTTACTGCTAGGTTAATCATAAGACTGGGTCCAGTGCAGTGTGAGCATGGTCTAGATTAGAGTAGATATGTGGGAGGGATTGTAGGTAGAATCAAATGCAGTGAAAACTTAAATTAAAATTATTGAGGGAGTGGTCATCTTCTCTGGTGACTTTTCAAGTCTGCTATATGCTAGTAGCTTGAAGATGAATATAATCATTATATGTTTCCTTGGCCCCCCATCTTATAGTCATAACTGTTGAAAGAACCCTAAATTTAGAATCAGAGGACCTGGACTGAAAGGCAGCTCTCTTTCTAACTGTGTGACTGGGCAAATCACTTGGCCTTTCTGAGCTTCTTTCTTCCTCATCTATAAACTGAGGGGGTTGGTCTAGATGACCTCTGAGGAGGCCCTTTCCACCTCTAAAGTCTATGCATTCTTCAGAAGGAGAGGTCTAAGCCTGTCAGGTTCTGAACAGTGAGAAAGTCAGAGAAATGTTCCAGTGAGATTGTGGAGTATCGAAGGAGACAGGGGCGGGATATTGACATCCGGGTCCAAGTAGACATTTGCATCTCTTGAACTTGGTCACTTGATAGCTAGAGTAGCACTATGGGATGAACTCCATTTTTAATCAGAAACTTCTCCCTGTTTACAGAGGCTATACAGGGAGCATGGAGAAGACATAAAACATCATTACACTCAGACTGCTGACCTCCCTGAAGTACTCCTGGCCAAACTGAACGCCATGAACATTAGTGAGGTGAGGTCAACTTTGGAGAAGGATGCTATTTTTTTTTTTTTAGCAAGAGAATATCTAAAAAAAGAAAAGTAAATAGGGGCAGCTAGGTGGCCTAGTGGATAGAGCACCAGCCCTGGATTTAGGAGGACCTGAGTTCAAATCTGGCCTCAGACACTTGACACTTACTAGCTGTGTGACCCTAGGCAAGTCACTTAACCCCAATTGCCTCACAAAAAAAGAGAATATCTATTTCTATATTTTAAAAATAATAATTTTGAGAAAAGAAGCACTTTTCTTGGAAAGAAGGAGAAATCTCTCTTTGCATGAAGGACACTTATTCTAGGGGATTAGAATGGGAAAGCATGGATGTATATGTAGCGTGTGTTATCTCAAGTCACTCCCCAATCCAGTCACTCCTCCTCTACTCAGCTGCCAAAGTGATCTTCCTAAAGAGTAGATCTGGGGCAGCTAGATGGTGCAGTGGATAGAGCACTGGCCCTGGAGTCAGGAGTACCTGAGTTCAAATCTGGCCTCAGACACTTAACACTTACTAGCTGTGTGACCCTGGGCAAGTCACTTAACCCCAATTGCCTCACTTAAAAAAAAAAGAGTAGATCTGATCATGTCACCCTTTACTCATTAAACTTTGGGGGTGGCTTACTCGGTCCTCTTAGGTGCAGGAGCAAATACAAGATCTTCTGTTTTGGCTTTTAAAGCCTTTCACAGGCTGGCCTCTCCCCACTTTTCCAGTCTTCTTATATTTCACTCTCCTCCTGATATTCTATGACCCCAAAACACTAGCTCTCTTGCCATTCCTTGTACATAACAATTTGCCTCTTGACTCTATGTTTATTTACTGGCCATCCTCTCAGAATTTCCTCCCTCTTCTGCTGTTTCCTGTCTTTCCTGTCTTCTTTCAAGATTCAGCTCACATCCCATCTTTTGCAAGGGGTCTTTTCCCAGTCCCTCCACTCCCCCACCCCAGGTGCCTTCCTTCTGAGGCTACTTCCATTTACACTATATATGTCTTTTTTTTTTTTTTGGTGGGGCAATGACTTGCCCAGGGTCACACAGCTATTAAGTGTCAAGTGTTTGAGACCAGATTTTATCCACTGCGCCACCTAGCTGCCCCTACACTATATATGCCTTAGAGATACATAGATATTTACATGTTGTTTTCTCCATTAGAATGGAAACTCATTGAGGGCGGGGATTATGTTTTTGCCTTTATTTGCATATTCAGAACTTAGTACAGTGCCTGACACAGAAAGAACACTTAATAAGTGGTTGTCATTAATGATGGTGATGATGGTGATGGTGATGGCGAAGGTAATGATGATAGTGGTGATGAAGGTTATGGGGGTGGTGATGATGGCCTAATGAGTCATCAAAAGCTTTGGAGCTGATTTCAGAGCAGGTATATATACCAATGAAATTGTGGCTGTCTACATGTTTTTGAGTGACTCTATGTGCAAGGCACTGTTCCAGAGGGTTGGGTCATGGTGGAGTGAAATGAAAATATAATACATAGTCTATGCTTCCCAGATGCTTATAGTTTGGAGAGGGAGATAAGATAGGTAAACACAAAAAGATAAACAATAATATACGATAACGTAAGAGATGACACAAAGCTATATATTAGGCAATATTTAGCTTATTTATATTTATATAATATAGACTTCTTTAGATATAGGCAATATTTACTTTCTTGACAGGCAACATGGTGTATTGAATAGAACACCAGTCATGGAATCAGGGAGACCCAAGTTCAGGGCTTGCCTCTGTTTGTGTGATCATGGGCAAGGTTCTTACCCTCTTTGTGTCCCAAGCAACATTCTGTATAAATTACATCTTTAAGAGGAGTTCCTCACATTGATGGCATCATAGATTGACTCTGTCCCTGACAAAAAAGAAATAAAAATAGAGAGAATTTATTATTTTAAGCCTGAGGAATCTATAGTTGTAATGGGAAGCCAATGAAAGCACATTCCCAATGCAAATGTTTATTGAATGGAACAGTAATCATTCAATAATATTTGTTGGATGGATAGATGAGTGAATTAATGAATGCATTTTGGTAACTTAGTAGTTAGGAAGCCTTCAGGTCAAATGAAGAAATTAATTTGTGCTCATTATTTTTTTTAGACACGATACAAAGAATCCTGGAGCAAGCTTAGAGATGGTGGCTATAAACTGAGGTTAGATGCCCTTCCATTCCAGGCTGCAAAGATATCAAGTGAAATCATAAGTGATGTGAGTTTTTGGTATAATTACCTTGACAAAAAGTTTTGATCCTTTTCTCTCAAATTCCTGCCTCATTTTCTCTATCTATGTATATTTACACATGTTCCAAACCAATGAATTGACTTCTTCTTTTTTTCAAAAATCCATTGAATCTTATAAAACAAGCATGTATTAGGTACCTACTGTCTGCAAGGCATCATGCTGGGTATGAAGCATACAGAGACAAAACTGAAAATAAGGCCTACCCTCATGGAGCTTACATGTAAAGAATTAAATATATACAAGATAATTTGAAGGGGCAGCTAGGTGGCACAATGGATAGAGCACTGGCCCTGGAGTCAGGAGGACCTGAGTTCAAATCCGGTCTCAGACACTTGACACTTACTAGCTGTGTGACCCTGGGCAAGTCACTTAACCCTAATTGCCTTAACCCCCCAAAAAAAACCCAAACAAAAAAAAAACCAAGATAATTTGAGGAGTGAGAGAGAGTAATAATGTAAGAGGATTAGAGAAGATGTCCTGTTGGATGCCTCGAATATGAGCTGGGTCCATTCCACTGCTGCCAACCACCCCCGCCCCAGCTGTTGCCATATCTAGTTTGCTACTACCTCTCTCTGACTTCCACCTCTGGGGCTGCAGGTTTATCTGAGAGGGTTATATGGATGCATAAGGTTCACCACCCCACCCATATTCGGAGATGTTCTCACTTTCTGAACCTATTCTTTTTATTTTATTTTATTTTGCGGGGGCAATGAGGGTTAAGTGACTTGCCCAGGCTGGTGCTTTATCCACTACACCACCTAACTGTTCACTGAACCTACTCTTAACAAAATAAAAATAATAATAATTCCCCTGTATATACCCACCTTTTTAGTTTACAAAGTGCCTTCCTTATAGCAATCCTATGTGACAATTTTTTTGTCAAAGTTAAGTGTTAAGGGTTAAGTGGCAGAATTAGGACTAAGACTCTCCAAGTAAGTTCAGTGTTGTTTCTCCTGTACCAAGTACCTTCTCTTCTTAGCAAAACATGTTCATCTCTTAGGGAGAGACACCCCCCCACACTATTTTTTTTTGTAAAAGCAACAACAAAAAAAGCACTTCATTGCTTTAAGTATAAACACAGACCCCAAGGAGATGGAATTTATCATCCATCTATCATTGTCTTGAAAAAGCCCCCAGGAAGAAATTGCAAACAGTTCAATGCACCTTCTTCTTCTAGGCAGGACAACCCAGGTCCCAGCAGGTAGAACCAGACTGGAATTTGATTTACTAAAGATCTACTGCCATTCCCCTGAACAGAACAGAGCCCTTTACTCTTCCTGAGCCTTGCATATGAAAAAAGACTAGACCTCTTGACTTCTGCACCACATTTTCTTTTAACTCATTCACTCGGTGACTGTCAAAAGAACAAACCATTTTCGCCCAATACCCACCTCTTCCATTCTGCATCCCTTGTCACCTATGTATTATTATTTTTTTCCCCTCTCTCTCTCTCTCCCCTTAGTACAAATACAAAGAGGCGTTTGAGAGAATGAAAGGGCAGATGCTTGGATCCCGAAGCTTGGAAGATGATATCAGCCTCTCACATTCGGTGCACGCAACCTCAGTCCAAAGTGATGTAAGTTGAAAAAAATGTAAATGAATGTGTCAGCCCACCCATAGTAATATTCCCAGGGAACCCAAGACTGAGGGTCTGTTGGAACAAATGATATGCTTATCTTTGAGATTATTAAACACCTGAACCTTGACTGAGCCTCAGGGTCTATGTACAAGTCCCCTCTCCCCACAAAACCAAGCAAACCACCCCCCCACAAAGTAAAAAGACCAAAAAAAAAATACCCAACCCTTGTTTTTTTGGTTTTTAAAAATTTTAAATGTCAACATTCACAGAATGGGTCAGTGAAAAGGGTACTAGATTCAGGCGACCTGGGTTCTAGTGTTGGTCTTCCACTGATTAGCTTCCCTCTCCGGGTCCCCTGTTTCTTCATCTATAAAATGAGGGTGTTGGATGAATAATCTCTAAAGCCCCTTTCAACTCTAACATTCTATGGTTTACTGTCATTTGGATATCATCATAATTATGCCTTGCAGTAATTGTAGTTCATTTAGTGATTTGACATCTATTATCTCACATGGGGCGGATCTGTGTGAATGCATGTTGGACTTTTCTAGAACACATGTAGCTTGGCCAGCCATGTGTGAAGCAGGGCTTGACTTCTTTCTGCCTCATTTGTCTGCCTTCATGCTCAGAGAGGCTATCCCTAGAGGAGACAATATTGGACATACTTTGTTTAATGTTGTTAATTGATTCTAGGGAAACATAATGTTTGGGGAAACAACATTACAGGGGGCAGTTAGTTCCGTAGAAATAATATGACATGTTACAAATGAAGGATCAGCCAGATGGTTTTACAGAGGGTTTTGTGATCCCAGGATAGGATTTTGTTATAATGCATTTACAATGTTACCATAGTGGCAAGAGTACTGGATTTGGAATCAGAAGTTCAAATCCTGGCCCTGCTGCTTACTGCAAATGTACATAATTAATGCTGGGTGAGTCACTTAGGACTTCAGTTTCCTTTTCTGTGAAATGAGGGAAATGGACCAGAGGGCGCTAATGTCTCTTTTAGTTCTAACACTATGATCTTTTTAAAAAAATATTTTCCAGGGCAGCTAGGTGGCACAGTGGATAAAGCACTGGCCCTGGATTCAGGAGGACCTGAGTTCAAATCTGGCCTCAGACATTTGACACTTACTAGCTATGTAACCTGGCAAGTCACTTAACCCTCATTGCCCCACCCAATATATATATATATATATATATATATACATATATATATATGTTTTTTCCCTCCAATTTCATGTAAAATATTTTAACATTCATTTTGTAAAGTTTTAAGTTCCAAATTCTATCTCTCCCTCCCTTTGTTCCTCCCTCCCTGAGACTGTAAGCAATCTGATATAGGTTATACATACGCAATCATGTAAAAACACGTTTCTATATTAGTCATTTCGTGAAAGGAAACTCGTAGTCTATGATCTTATGATGCTGAGCAGCACAAGACATTCCGTACAGCAGGTCAAGGCAGCTGATCCAAACCCTGTGCTTTGGAGAGAGTCAGACAGGGTGGCAGAAAGGCAAGCAAGGATGGTGAGGGGAGACCTGGGCAGGCTAGGCATCTGCTGCTAAGTCATGATACATAATGATATCAGTTTATATAAGTACAGTGAACACATAAAGCAGGGGGAAGACTGGAGTTGGTTGCCTAGAAATGGCTTTCCTTGTGCCCATGGTATACTCCTTCCTCAGGCTGTGTGACCTCTTTTCTCTCTCTCTCTCTCTTTTTTTAGTGAGGCAATTAGGGTTAAGTGACTTGCCCAGGGTCACACAGCTAGTAAGTGTCAAGTGTCTGAGGCCGGATTTGAACTCAGGTACTCCTGACTCCAGGGCTGGTGCTCTATCCACTGCGCCACCTAGCTGCCCCTTTTCTCTTTCAAGTTAGCCAGAAGTGATTATCTTCATTAGGTTTCATGATGCCAAATGATAACTGGTGAGAGTGTTGGGTGTGGGGGTGGGTAGGTTAACTGGCAGAAAATTCCAGAAGGCTTCCCTTTTGGAGCTGTGATAACTGCCCTTGTCTCTCAAGGGCAGGACTGAGGTCATAGATGAAAATTGCAGGGAGCAGATTGACAGAAGATTGCATTTTTATGTTTTTTACATAACAACTTAACAAAGGAAAAAAAGCTTCCTAACAATTCAGGCCATCCAGTAAAAGGACAGACTTTACTGGGAGTTAGTGGATTCCCTAATATTAGAAATCTTTAAAACACTTTTGGAACGAAGGTTGTAGAGAGTTATTTCTTGTTCAGATATAGGTTAGATACGATCATCTCTGAGGTCTCTTCCAATTTTGTGATTAACCTAATTTAAAATATTGCCAGTGGGGAGATACGTAGGCAGTAGTATTTTCTCTTGGTCTTAGGGATGGCCTGGTCAGAGTGTACCTGTTGCTTACCTCTCCTTCCTACTTTACCCCACCCCCTTCTAGTGTACAGGATTAAGGATTTGAGGATTATCACAACAATGATAACACTTTGCAAGTCATATAGCATTTTAGGGTTTTCAAAGGTTTTTGCAACTTTCTGCACCAAAACATAGTGAGGCAAATAGAATGAGTTTTATTTTTCTCATTTTAGTAATAAGGAAACTGAGTTCCAGGGAAGTTAAATTGGCTATGGTCTAAGGACTTGAATTTGGGTCTTCTGACTTTTCGAGGACTCTTTTCCTCTATATATTGCTGTGTCTCACCCTCTGAGCCCAGTTTGAGAGTTTTGAAGTCATAGAATAATCCTTGGACCTAGATTGTGATTTTTGCATCTTATGAAATAAGAATTCCCATTGAGCCCATAGAACAATTATATAAACATGGTTTCCCAGGGGAAAAAAAAATCACAGATGGCAAGAAAACTGAACCCATAAAGGAAGTGGTGGGAAATGTGGGGAAAAGACTACAGAAGCTTACCAGGTGTGTCCTTTTGCATGTAGGGAGTACACAGAATTGGTAGAATTGGATGAACAACTGGTACTTCCTCTGTACCCTCTATCATTTGGGGGAAGCATAGCATTAAACTGGGTCTAAAAACTGGGTCATCAGTTCCAGTGGGCTAGAGAGAATGATACGCTCTTTCTGGAGACCAATCCTACCCTCTTAACATTGGTCGCAGAAGGGAAGGTGTGTTGGCCTTGCCAAGAATCCCTCCTGGGCTTTAATGAATGGGTAATTACATAACATTTCGACTTTACAATGGAGACAATAAATATAGTAATAATGCTATCGAAATGGGTACTGTTGGTGTTCCTGCCTCTCTAGGTGAACTACAAGAAAGGCTTTGAACATTCAAAGACTCAGTTCCATCTGCCGTTGGATATGGTAACCTTGGTGCATGCCAAGAAGGCCCAGAGCTTGGCCAGTGACCAGGACTACAAACAACTGCTCCACCAGTACACATCCTTGGCAGAAGACCTGAGGTTACGCTGCGCCAAAAAAGCTTACCAACTGCAGAGTGAGGTAGAGGGGGAAAGGCTTCGGGCCATTTTTACTTCTAGGTTTGATCATAAACATGCCCTTGGGTCAGTGGTAAGCCTTGAAGGTTGTTCAATGGCTCTGAAAGTATAAACTAGGAAGACCATGCTATTTCTCTCTCCTTATAGAACTCTGTATAAAGGTTTCTGGGAAGCCTGAAAAGGGGCTATTTAAGTAGCATTTCCCTATATTATAATAAATAATTTAGGAATTATTTATTGGTCATTCGGTCACCACTTAATAGGCATTATGTGCCAGGTACTGTGCTGAATTCTAGGGATGCACAGAAAGGCAAAACCAGACTCTGCCACCAAGGAGCTCTTGTGCTAATGGTGGGAGACAACATGTAAAAGATTGTACATCTAAGATATATAGTTCTCTCGCTGTCTTTCTCTCTCCCTCCCTCTCTCTCTTTTCTTTCTGTCTCTGTCTCTCCCTCTCCAGGATGTTTTCATATGCCTAGATTTGCTATTCAATTAGCAGTAGTGATGAGCCCCAGGAGAATACAGTCCTTCTCCTCTACCTCCCCATTTGCACTAAATGTGACCCTTTAATTTTTTCCCTCCCTTCACACAACTTTGTTACCAGAAAAGAGATAGACCCTCTGTCAGCTGGGACCAGGGAGGGAAACGTAGCTTCCTCTTCATGCTCTGAGTCCTATTTTAGGAGGTTGTCTTGGGAGTGAAGCTGTATACACACCATGCCTACTTCCCACTACCTGCCTGGCCCCATTCCCACCATTTTCTCTCTGGGAAGAGGACACTAAGAAAAATTTGGAGAGAAGGGGTGGGGGAAGGAAGGAGATCAGACCAACTGAGACTCATTAGAGACTCTTCTAAATCCTCTATAGAGTTTTGGAAACATTTGGAGTTCCTGGATGACATTTCTAACCTGGTCATTCTTAGTCTCTCCAGTAGGAAAGTATAGTAGGGCAGAGTATTCATGGATTTTTCCATTCCTGGGTATATCCAGAGCAGACTTTGTGTGAATCGGGAGGTGTCCTTTCTCTATAAGCATCATTTCCCTCAGTTGACATATTCTTAAGGCAAGAAGATTTATCTGAGAAGAGTAGAGGAGAGAGACAACTGGGACTATTCGGGACTGTATACCAAAACAGAGTCTTGTTAGAAGTGTGTGAGGGGGGAAAAAAAGAAGTGTGTGAGGGTTTGTCATCTGTGTGTGTTGCACACCAATTTACAGACCTTGCTGAGTGACACAGACTGCCAGGAAGTTCACAGATGGGGTAGGAACACCTGACAAGGGAGTTGCTATGCTCACTTATTGGAGATAGATCTGTCAAACAAGCACAAAAGCCTTGCTAGTTTCCCTTCTTTTCATCATGACTGGATGTGGAACGCAGTACTTCTGGCTGGAGCCTCTGTATCAGAAGCAGAGGATAGGCTCAGTTATCTAGTAAATTTGGACTTCCAAACCATTAACACAAATGACAAGTGCACACACACAAACACAGACACAGACACAGACATACACACACATCCATTGACCAGAATATTCAAAACTCTTTGTTAACAAAGTTCTGAATCTAGAGTTAATTGATACTACCAATTACTTCACTTGTAGCTCAGTGGTTATCAAAATTTGTAATATGAAGACCCTCCTAAAAATTATTGAGGACCCCACAAAAAGCTTTGGTTTATATGGGTTAAATCTATCCATATGTAGGAGCATCTTGGGATTATTATGAAAATAAGTTTTGACCTGGCAGATGCCCTGGAAGGGTCTTGGGGACCCACAGCAGACCCTGGACCATACTTTAAGAACTGCTATTGTAGTTCCACGGATTTGGTGGTTGCTTTTTGGGGCACACTTTAAATAATGTAAACATTTGTCCTGAGTCCTTTATAAGTACAGTCTAACCTAGCTGTCCTCTCCCTCGTATGCATCTATTTATTTTAATTTGCCTGACTTCTCTTCAGAAGACACTCAACAACTAAAGTAAATGACTAAATGGCTACTCATTCAAATTGGATGGTTATCGATGAGGTTTAGTTGTAAGCTAAATATTGATTTGAAAAGACTAAGATGACCTAACTTGCTGGAAGTGTTTGAGTGGGGTGTGAGGTAACCTGTTTGGAGTATTGTTTTGTCATTATGATGGTCTTTGATTGATCCCTTGGCCTCTCCTATTTTACTTTGATTTTGAAATGTAATAAAAAAATAGTTTAAACTCATGTCTGACGAATTCTTCTGTCTCTCCCTCTCATCTTGTTTCCTGCAGAATTTATATAGATCTGACCTAAACTTTATGAGAGGTGTTGGCTGTGTTATTCCAGGGACTTTGGAAATTGAAGGAAGAAAGAAAGCATCTGAGCTCATCAGTGAGGTAACCGGCAATTTTCCTTGGATTGGGTTAATTACTTCTGGGTAGTAATATTATCAGCAATATTTGCCATATTGTGGAAAATATCTCTAATGAAAGAAAGTACATTGCTATGTTATTTAAGATGGGGTGACTCATTCGATTTTAACCATTTTTATTGGTATGTCCATTGGAGTCTTAGTGCCATTTAAAACAGCTTTGCAGATAATTTCAAACCCTCCATTACCCAGAACAAAAATTATTTTACTAGCCTGTAAGATGTGGTTTCCTGGTGTTTCTTTGAAGACTGGTGATTTCCTGTGGGCTTTGAAGAAAAAAAATTGCTGGATTCTGTTCTTGGGATTGGAAGAATAAAAAGCTTTTTCCTTTGACTTAAAAAAGAATCACAGTTAGATTTCTTGGGTGGGTCATAGGCCCATACTCTAAGTAGGCATGAGAGGTTTCACTCTTTTTAACTGTGTGTGGGAGGACATGATAGAGATCACAATCTCTGCCATTTTCAGTGGATTCAATTGGAATCAGATGAGTTTTGATCCAGTTAAATATATATATATATATACATATGTATATATATATACAATATGAGAACCTATAATATATGTATAATGAGAATATATAAAACCCATTATATATGTATATATGTGTGTATATATATGTATATATATATAATAAGAGAACCAACTTCACTTAAGCCCTCCTCTCATGTCTCATCATGGTACACAAGTGACCTTTGGGTCCTTAAAGGCCATGCCTGCAAAGCACCAGCCAGAACCTATCTACTAGATGGGTAATCCTGCAAAGTATGGAGATGCCTACCCCCAGGGCGGTGGCCACTAGGAGATGATATTTTTTTTAAACACATGGCAACTCATGCATATAGTCTAGTATGTGGAGGGCTTAGGATCTGTGCCAGTGGAGAGAATACCCTCACCCATGAGTTCACAGATCCTTGAGTTAATTGAAAAGTTCACAGGGAGTTCAAAGAGAATAGGATGTTACATCTCCTCATGTTTTTTCCCCCATGGCTTCCCATTATTATGCCTATTGGTATGGTGCAAGAATTTTTCATATACACACACACACACACACACATACATACATATACATATACATATATACCTAGATATATACACATATACATATATATACATACATACACATATACATATATACCTAGATATATACACATATACATACACATATATACATACCTATATATATATACATATACATATATATACACATATATATATATGTCAATAAAATAAATTAAAACTATTATAACACCTCTGTGAGCAGTGGTCCTGAACAGAATTAGTATTTAAACTTCTAATTTGTGTGTCCCTTTGACATTTGCAGGGAAGGAACAATGTAAACTTCCCTTTCATGTTTAGCAGCATCTGGACCAACCCTATACTTTTTCCTACATTTGCTTTCTCTTACTAATGAGTTCTAAACCCACTAGATTATTCACAAGCCCAGGGAGAGAACTGAACTCAGTGGCCGAGAGACACTTGGCCTTTGTCAGGCATGGTTTTATAGCCAGTATTAGGAATCAGACCAAGAAACTGGACTTTCTTCTGACCTAGCACCTCATGAAGCCTTTCTTTCTTTCTTTCTCTTTTGTGGGAACTCAGAGTAAATATCGCCAGCAGCCCCAGTCCTTCAGGTACACAGCTGTGACAGACTCACCAGGACTCCTTCATGCAAAATTCAGCAATCAGATTACTAATGAGGTAAAAAAAAAATCTCTACTGAAATCAGGGATGGACTTTTAACATCTCCATGTGCTGATAAAAGGAAGAAAAAAAAGCAACAACAAAAGTTTGGGAAGAAAAGAATCACATCCTAAGAATAATAATAAGACCAATTGACATTTATATAGCACTTTAAATTTTATAAAATACTTAACAGATTATAGCATCCCTGGGTTACTCCATTACCTTCCACCATCTTACTTTTTCTCATTTGATTCCCTTGGGTCTTTTAATTTCTAATACAATGCTCTTCCCACTTTACCAATAGAGCATCTCTCAGTCGTCCTCCTTATTTTTGATATGGAGGTTGGACTACTACCTAAGACCAACAACAATTGAAAGAGTTGGGGTAATTTCTAGATTTAGAATTCTTATCCATGATCATAGGTATTTTTAGAATTTGGGTAGATTGTGTGTGTCTGTGTGTATTTACATGTATATGTGGATGTGTCTGTATAAATATATATGTACATATATATACATACATATGTGGATATGTATACACACACACACACATATATATATAAATATATTTTTCCTACCAAGTGTTAACTAATATTTATAAAAGGCAGCTCAGGACAAAAATAAAGGGAGCATATGGCCTAATCTCTTTTAGGATCTTACCTTGTGAGGTTGCTTCAATCTACTAGTCCATTTCCAAACATTTGAATCATTAATTTTGGAAGATGGGGAAAGATGTAGCAATTGCCAATGGTTTTAGTATGACCTCTGAGATGTAGAAAAGTAGGAGTTTATAAACTGTTATTATTCATCATCATCATCTAAGGGAGCTGTGGTCCAGTAGAAAAAGCACTGGATTTACAGGTAGAAGATCTGGGTTCAATTTCAAGGTCTGTCTCCTATTAGCTATATGACTTTAGTCAAATTACTTCTCTGAGCCCATTTTCTCCTTGGTAAAATGAGGATGGGAAGCTAGGTAGAGCAGTGGATAGAGCACTGGTCCTGGAGTCAGGAAGACATGAGTTCAAATCTAGCCTTAGACACTTACTAGCTGTGTGACATTGGGCACTTAATGCTATTTGCCTCAGTTTCCTCATCTATAAAATGATCTGGAGAAAGAAATGGCAAACCACTCCATTATCTTTGCAATGAAAACCCCAAATGGGGTCACGAAGAGTCAGACAAGACTGAACAACAAACAAGAAAATCAGGATAATACCTTCTCTCAGGGTAGTGATGCAGATCAAATGAGATAACATATGTAAGGCATTTTGCAAACCTTAAAGTGCCATGTAAATACTAGCTTTTTATTAAAATACTTTGTAAATAAATGGTAGAACACTAGACAGTGATGGTCATGACGACAACATGGTGTGGTAGATTATGGAGCACTGGATTTGGAGTGGAAGGATCTTCCAGCTCTGCTCCTTCTTAGCAATGTGACCTTGGATAAGTCAGGTCCCTTTGCTAGGTCTCAGTTTCCTCAAGCGTCAAGTGAGGGGTAGACTAGATGATCTTTAGGGTACCTTTTAGTTCTAGATCCTATAGTTCTATTTGGCAATTTTACTATGTCTTTTTTATCTAGGGAGAAAATGCCACCTTGCTTCTTTTTCTTCTTTGTTTCTTTCTCTTCCTTTCATCACCCCAATGCCATTGTTGCCTCCTGCATTGCACCTCTTCCCTGATTGCATGTTTGAGTGATTTGCTTGGTTTGCTTAGGACTGGCTTGCCCTTTAGTGAAAGAAACATGAACAACCATCTTACTCAAAAGGTGAAAAGTGTCCTCTCCTTATTTATCCATATAGCCCTCCTCTTCTTTGCTTTTTTAATAAATAATTTATTATAATGTTAATAACAGTGGAAAATGCATTGAATTTGGAGTCAGAAGATCTGAGGTCAAATTCAATATCTACTAGTTATTACTCGTGTGTCATTTCACCTCTGGGTCTTAGTTTCCTCATCTGTAAAATGGAGAAAGGAAGATTGGAGTTGATAACCTTTAAAGTCCCTTCCTGCTCTCACTCTGTGGTTCCATGAAAATAAGGACAAATGTCTTTTTCAATTGAATTTTATTTTTTCAATTAGTAAGCATTTATTTTCTCTCCCTTCTACCTTTTTCCCTACTGAAAACCAAAGCCTTTATAACCAGTAGGCATAATCTAGCAAAACAAATGATGAAATGATGTCTCAAAGCCATAAAGTCCAAACTATTTACATTTTAATAAATGGAAAATGTATGCATTTTGGCAAACTACTACTAACAGCATCCCATTTGCTCTGGGCCCCTTCTAATCTCTTTTCTGTTTATATCCTTATAGAATTTGAATAGACTTTCAGAAAGTACATTGCACTATTTATGCTACCAGAAGACATGTACTTTGCTGCTCATAAAGGCCTCAATAACAGTTTATTTGATTCTTTTTACCCCTAGCGCCTCTATAAAGCAGCAGGGAAGGATACAAGTCACCAATACACAACGACCTTGGGTCTTCCTGAGTTCATCAGAGCAAAAATAAATGCAGCCAACCTCAGTGAGGTGAGTATCTCTGGGTTACTGTAGTGGCCAAACTTGGCTGCATGAAAAATGATGAAATTCACCTCTCTCCTTTCCTTGGAGTGGTGGGAGACAATGAATGTGGAATATTGTATGTGCTCTCAAATGCTGTAGCTGTTGTCTTTTGGGGAAGGCTCACTGGGCTAGGGATGGGTTAATTCACTAGAGGCCTTTAAGCAGAAATTAGGTGGTCACTGGCTAGCTTTGTCTTGGTGGGGCTGATTATTCAAGTATAGGTTAGACTTCTCTGATTGGTGCCTTTCAATCCTGAGATTATGCGAAATACAGAGATGACTTTGATGTAAAGAGAAAAAAAATGAGTAAAACTTTGCAATAAGTAAAAAAAGCATATATATATATATATATATATATATACATACATACATACACCCAGTCTTAGTGATGTCAGAATTTATCTTTCACGAGAGTTTGATTGTGATCCAAAGATACTTATTCTTGCATCTTCAGAATGATGTAAATTTGATCATAGGGGATAAGCCCAGAACCTTACTAGAATGGATAACCTTTCGATGTCCATATTAACCATATCTTTGTACAAATGTGCTGAGTACAGATGTGGAGGGAGTGGTAGTATGCACGCTAATGAGATGTTCCACACAAAATAGAAAGCTTTGGCATGTCAGAAATTGATTCATGCACACGGAACTACAAATGGGGGGGGTTTCTTTGTTCATTGATTCATGTATTTAAAAAAAAAGAAAGAGAAGAGAATCTACATGTGTTTCCACTTTAGGCCAAATACAAGGAGTCTTGGCATAATCTGTGTGCTCAAGGCTACAAGCTGACAATGGAAGCAATCCCCTTCCAGACTGCAAGGGCCTCCAGAGATATCGCCAGTGATGTGAGTTGAATGATATGACCTTCCATCTCGCCTAATTTCTGTTAACTTCATGTAAAACAGTGTCTACGGCAAATTTTACTGAATTAAAGCAAATCTATAACCATGTGAGACAAGAATGTCACTTGCAGAATATATTACTTATGAATGAGAGTCTTTGTAGGAGGGAAAAAAGGCTCTGCTAATCAGAAGCCAAACACAGTCAAAGACCTTCCAGGGGGAGCTGGGCTGATTTATTTGTAATCACAATGCTAGAGAAATAAATGTTCTTCACCTGTAACTCCAACCCTGAATCAGGTAGAGAAATCACAGTAATTCAAGTCATCAAATTTTCATCTCTTTCTATCACCATCCTGGTTTTAGGGACGAGTATTCTACTTTGTCCACTGCAATTCAACCGACTCTGATGATAAAGTCCATAGCTTTGGGACATGAAGGTGACTTTTCCTTTCCCATAAACAAATCATAAAAAACAGTGACTTCAAATGCATAGATCTTGTCTTTGGGGTTTAGCGCTTTGCCAAGTGCATCAGGATGAAACACAACTTCCTCATTTGCGGTTTTTGATAAATTCCTTTTGGTCACAGGCAAAATAGTCAAGTATGGCCCCTTTCTGTTGGTTTCAATATCCAGCTCTGATCAGACAGAGAGAGTAGAACTGTGTTTCGGTTCTGCCACCCCTAGGGAAGAAGGAGCTTTATCAAGTTAGCCCGTGTTTTGGTTTGGTTCAGGGATTTTCACCCCAATAATAATCACCCCTTGGACAAAAAGAAAAATGTAATTTTGTAGGATTTAGAGTAAACACAGGCAATGGAATTTAAGCAAGTAAAATGCAAATGGCTGACTGATTTTCTTTTCACTCAAAGTGTCAGTACAGGCATGACTTTGTGAAGGAGAGAGGGAAACTTATTGGGGCCAGAAGCATTCTGGATGACCACAGACTTCAACACTGCCTGCGGGTGGGGAAGCTACAGAGTGAACAGCAATACAGGAAGGAGGCGCCAGGAAGCAAAACTCAGTACCACCTCCCCATGGACATGGTGAACCTAGTCCATGCTCGAAAGGCTCAGGCCCTGGCAAGTGAGCATGATTATAGGACAAGGTGCCATGACTTCACAGCGCTTCCTGAGGACTTGAAGCTATATTGGGCCAAGAAAGCCCATGCTCTACAGAGCGAGGTAAAGATTCCCTTCCCTTCCCTTCCCTTCCCTTCCCTTCCCTTCCCTTCCCTTCCCTTCCCTTCCCTTCCCTTCCCTTCCCTTCCCTTCCCTTCCCTTCCCTTCCCTTCCCTTCCCTTCCCTTCCCTTCCCTTCCCTTCCCTTCCCTTCCCTTCCCTTCCCTTCCCTTCCCTTCCCTTCCCTTCCCTTCCCTTCCCTTCCCTTCCCTTCCCTTCCCTTCCCTTCCCTTCCCTTCCCTTCCCTTCCCTTCCCTTCCCTTCCCTTCCCTTCCCTTCCCTTCCCTTCCCTTCCCTTCCCTTCCCTTCCCTTCCCTTCCTCCTTCCTTCTTTCCTTTCTTCTTTGTCCTGCTTCTCTCTCTCTCTCTGTCTGTCTCTCTGTCTGTCTCTCTCTCTGTCTCTGTCTCTGTCTCCTCTGTCTCTCTCTCTCTCCCTCCTTCCCTCCCTCCCTCTTCCTCCTCTTCCTCTTTCTTTCTTTCCTCTTTTTCCTTTTTCTTTCTCCCTCCCTCCCCTCCCTTCCACTATCAGTTCCCAAACTGGTACAACCTTTTCACTTAGCATTTATTAATAGTATCCCCTCATCTTTCTTCTTTTGGTTGTTTATTACAATTTCTTGTGTGTGTGTGTGTGTGTGTGTGTGTGTGTAGAGACAGAGAGAGGAGGAGGAGAATAGAGACAGCTAGATTGGTATAGATATAGACTTATCCATAACTATCTATATATGCATACATGATACGTGATACATACATACATACATGGAGCCAGAAAGGTTATGCTATAAGTTTCTATAAGTTTAGAATCTGGAAGATGTATGCTTAAATTGTGTTTCTGTTGCTCAGCAACTATATGACACTGGGAAAGTCAATTAACCTCTCTATGACTCAGAAAATTCAATAAGAATTATCTCTTAATTCATATATGGATTGTCCATCTGTAGTTGGTAGAGATGGTTCCCAATAGATTATTGAGTTTATCCAGTCCAACATCCTCATTTTCCAAATGAAGAAAATGGAATCTAGAGACATGAAGTGTTTGGCCCAAAGTCACACAGCTCATGTGGGCTACATCTAAGGAGAGCTTGAACCAGAATCCAAGTCCCTCAGTGACTTTTGCATCATATCATGCTGCTTCAGGATGATTGTGTCAATGGCGTCTTTGCTCAGGACAAACCTTAGACAGCTTCTCATTGATAAGTCACCAAGGAAGGTTTAGAAGCAAAATTTTCAAAGTAGTCCCACCCCTGTAGGACACCAATGTTCCTCTTCTCCACTGTTCTATGGACACAGCCGTCTGCATTTTTCTGCCCCCCATGCCCAGCTACTAAAAGTCACGGTTCACTTATGGCTTGTGCATTTAAAGCTCTGGGGCTATTAAGGAGAGGTGGGGTGCAGGGTACTCTGGAGAACGATATGTGTGAATCTAAAGCCAGTTTCTATTATAATAACTAACAACAATAATAATAATTGGAGAGGATAGAATGGTTAGCCCTTGCCTGCAGTTCTGGGTAGCCTATGGAAACCAAGTTCAGTGGTTCCAAGAAAAAAAGTGTTTTGGAATTGTGTTTAGAAGCCATCTTGGGGAAGTCGGTTTCTTGTTCCTCTTCTCCCCCTCCCATTTTTTTATTATGAAGCCTGATGCTGGCATGTTGTTATTAGCTTCTGTCTGAATAGTTGAAGCTGGACTGGGAGACGAAATATCAATAGCCCATCCATTTCTGAGCGAGTCTGAGGCACAATCAAAGCATTAGGGAGCCTGCATCTTGCTTTCTTACTTACCTGCAATCGTACTGTTCAGCTCAACAAAAGAAGAGTTGAAAGAGCTCTCCCCACTTCATGTCTTTTATGAAAGGAGCAATGCCCGGCTGTGAAGAATCCCTGTTGGATGATTCTCTCTAACTTAGAAATTTATCCAATTTCCTCTGTTCTTTATCAGAGTGGAAGGCAAAAGCGTTGCCAGTATAGACTGAAAGATCCCAATATAAAAAGCAAGTTACTGGCATGGGGCATACAAACCCGCTCCTGAACCCGAGTTAAGGGAGACCTTAGATGTCTCTCTTAACCAGTTTGGTAGCAAAGTAGAATTTGCACAGGGACATTAACCACTAGACAGTAGATCAGAAAGAAGCCTTCTTTGTGGCTAACTGTGAGGAACGCTGTAAACCTTGAAATGAAAGGAGCGAGCGCGGCAGAAAGCCTGATTTCAGGAGTGACATTTTTCATTATGGCAGAGCTTCTATCTAAATTAAAGGGATGCCATCAGCTTCGTTTAGATCCGAAATTTAGATTTCCTTACAGGTTTCAGAGTTTTTTTTTTTCCCCTTTACAAAAACCTAATTTCCATAAAGATCATTTGCTGAGACCATTTCGATCCCAGGTGATTCTGGGAACATCAAGACAGGGAGGACATGGGGGACCTAACTTATCTCCATCCTGGGGCAAGGGGCATGTGGCAGAAATAATAATATCCTGGCATATCTTTCATCACATTTACTCTTTCCAAATGACCCCGATTGTTTTTCCCAAGAGTACATATAGACAACATGTTCTCTTTTGATTGTAGCTATGATCTTTTAGGCCCTGAGAAAAGACTAAGAAAAGAATCAGAGCTTTGCAAAAGAATTACAGGTAAACTGAGTCATGGACAAATTGAAGTGGCCTGCTCAGAATTACCGAGTTAGGAAGAGGCAGAGTGGTAAAGAGTGCTCGAATTGGAACTAGAAGATTGGAATTCAGGCTTTCCTTTACTGCTTGGGAGACCTTGGGCAAATCACTTCTCTTTCTGAAACTCGGTTTTCTCATCCATAGAGTAAACCCAGATCAGGATTGGCTAACTGCAGCCTTTAGGCCAAATCTGGACTCTCTGCCTGTTTTTTCATAGCCCAGATTTTGTGGAACTATGGCCAGAGTGGGATAGTTGGCTGGTCTGGATGGTCTCATCCAGACGCCTGGTCTGGGTGTTCTCCTCGGACCTTCCCTGTGTCTTGGCATGACTATTGGGTTTTCTAAAGTCATGGCATTTTATATCAAGAGGATAGTTTCTGTCCCAAGAGAACTAAACAAAGCAATATACTTTATCAATCAATCAATCAATCAATGAACATGTATGATACAAAGATGAAAATGAAACTGTTCCTGCCTTCAAGGAGGTTATGTTTGATAAGGATAAATATAGTAAGTACATAAACTTGCAGTCTATCAGGATATACATAATAAATGTATGAGCTATATACACATTAAATACAAAGTTATTTCAAGGGTAAGGAGGAGGAAAGAATAAGCATTTAAACAGCCCCTACTCTGTGCCAGGTATATGCAAAGCACTTTTTTTACAAATGTTATCTCATTTTATTCTCACAACAACCCTAGGAGGTTCGTGCTATTATACTTCACCTATTTTACAGGTGAAGAAACCAAGGCAAACAGAGGTTAAGTGACTTGCCCAGGGTCACACAGCTAGTAAGTGATTGAGGTTGGATTTGAACTCATGAAAATGAGTCTTCCTTATTCCAAGATCTATACACTGCATTACCAGCTGCACTAGTAGCTAGAGGGAGATGAAGAAAGGTTTCATTTAGATAAGAGCTGAGTTTTGAAGGAAAATAGAGATTTCTAGTAATCTAGTCAGGAAAACAATCCCAACAAAACAAAACACTAGTTTGGAAATTAGAGGACCTGAGATAGAGGACTGCCTTAAATTGTGACCTTAGTCATGTCAGTCACTTCTTGGTGCGTCATTTTTCTTATATGAAAAATGAGGGAATTGGATGAGTTGATCTCAAATTTTAAAATGGTGGTTGTGATGACTGCTGCTTTTACACTTTGGGTAAGTGAGGTTCAGAGAAAGTGACTTGCACTTAATACCTAAACTTCACTTATTTATTTTTTAATCTAGAGCTCAGAGTAGTGACAGGCAGGTAGAAGGCAATTAAGTGATGCAATGGATAGAGCGTTGGGCCTCATCTTTGTGAGTTCAAGTCTGGCCTCAGACACTTAATAGCTGTGTGACCCTGAGCAAGTCACTTAACCCTGTCTGTCTCGATTTCCTCATCTGTAAAATGAGCTGGAGAAGGAAATGGCAAATTACTCTAGTTACTTTGCCAAGAAAACCCCAAGAGTCAGACATGACTAAAACAACTGAACAACAACAAAGGCAGGTGGGTTGGCTCTTTGCTGGTTAATCTGAGTTCATTTGAGCTTTAAGTTGAGATCATTCACATAGAGCATTCATATCTTTGCCCTAAATGAGTGAAGTTCACTGGTTAGGGCTATTTTTTTCTATCCTGAGCAAGTCTCCGTTACTTAATTTCTATAAGAATATACTCAGGCAAACAGTCCAACTTGATGGCAAGAATGAGCAGAGAGAAGGAAGATCCTAGAATGTTGTTAGGTATTATTACAAATCAAGGATCTTTTGAAAGTGGCTTAATAGTCAGAGATGCTATCCTGATAAAAAGCCAAAAATTTCCTTCCTGCAGTCACGCTACAAGTCAGACCTGAACTACATGAAGGGACTGGGCTGGCTGGCGCTGAGATCCCCGCAGATAGAAAATGTAAAGAAGGCTGGTGAACTCATCAGTGAGGTACTGATAAATCTTTTATGACCTGGCAGGTCTGTAGGAATTGTTTACCATTAGAATGCTTTGTTATGGTGTGTGGGGGGAATAAAGAGGGGACAGAGAACACTACAAGCATGAGAGAGAGCCTGTGCAGTCATGAAGACAGGGGATAGAAGGTCAATAGCAAGTGATACAATCTGACCAGCATGTAGAGCATATCAGACTTCTGCTCTGAAAACATTTACTAAATTGGGCCATCAAGATGAGCTAATTATTTATTCCTCATATTTAGACTTGACTTATTCCTCATGTTTAGATGTGTATTACCCAAGTTGGGAGAAGAGTTATGATTGCCATTCACAGTGTTGATTCACCATAAACATCATGAGAATAGGGGAAAAATATATTTACCCAAATAGAATAATCATAATACCCCAGAGCTTCACTATTGTTCATGGAGGAAAATCCAATAGGTGGGAGATACTGTATAATAAAGTCCTCTCAATACTTTCATAATGAAATCCTTCTATGACTGAATATGACTAGGGATGATTGATTTTATACTGAATTGTGTTGAGTAGTGAGGGCTTTATCATGGGATACTAGGGCAGTTTGTACTTTAATACTTGTAGTGTCTATCTTTAAAAGATTTAAATGCCTCAAGGATATTTCTTATTACATAGAAACATCTCGTGCCTCTTCAATCTCAAGGCATTTTTGCTGCTATTGCCCATAAATAGGGGAGATGTTTCTGGATAAATGTAATTGATATATTTGGTTCTGGATTGATTGTAGTGATACTGTATTCAAAAACTTGAACTCCTGTTTCATGAGAATCTTTGTCTTTATTCCTTTCAGGCTAAATATCGTCAAAAGCCGGACAGTATCAAATTCACCACAGTGGTTGACTCCCCAGACCTAGTCCATGCCAAGAATAGCTACCTGCAATGCAATGATGTAGGTTTGATGTGATACCTGATCTCAGCCACTCCTGATAGATGGCTCTCTGCCACATTCATTTCAAACACACCTTAATTTTCAGTGGAGTCTAGTGGAGATAAAAGTTTAATTTAACTCAACTGGAGACAAAGAACAGAAAAGTTAAATGTCTCTCTCTACTTTCAGTCTCTGTACATTTGCTAGTTTCCTCTCTCTCTCTCTCTCTCTCTCTCTCTCTCTCTCTCTCTCTCTCTCTCTCTCTCTCTCTCTTTTTCCTTCCTCATTCTCTCTCTGTCTCTGTCACTGTATTTTTCTCTGTTTCTGCATCTCTATTTTTTTCTTAATTTCTAATTGAGCTATACCCAATGAGTTGAGCCAGAAGTAGAAAAACATTCCTGACATTGGGAAAGATGTAAAATTTATACCCAAGGATAAAGCCACTTTATTTTCCTGTTACATATAGTTAAAGTCTATGGTTGGATTTGAGAGAGAGGATTAGAACTGGAGGCGTTCTGTTTTCCCATTATAAGGTCAATAAGACCTTATAAGAACCCTCTCAGAGAAAATAACCATATCATTAAGTTTTATATTATTTATAAATCACCTCTTTAAAAAATCTTCAAATTTTCTAATTGACACACTTTTCTATACATGCTTGAAAGGCAGCAGAGTATAATAGATGGGTATGGAGTCAGAAAGACATGGGATCAAGTCCCGTCTATCCCATGTACAACCTAAAGACCATGGGCAAATCATTTATTCTCTCATTGCTCCCAGGAAATTCTTTAAGACTATAAAGTGTAGATAAGACATTGATCTGTAATGAAATTACAGATGGTTCTGTGTCAGTCAGTCAGTCAGTCAGTATGGCTTTTTTATCTTTTTATAGCCTGATAGTATTAGAACAGTAGCTGTCTGTGAATTTTTCTATTTACCCATCCATTTGAGCAAAATAACTGAGTAGGCATCATGGACAAGACTCTGTTAGAAGCTCTGAGTCGCATAAATAAATAGATGTATTGTTATACTGATTTTCCTACAGATCTGTCTATGCTGTTCTGAATTCTATGGAAATGTAGCCCCACAAGCTATAATCTGTATTTAAACTGGAACCTGTTTTGGCTTTACAGCGTCTCTACAGAGCTGGGGACTCGGAATCAATGCACAGATACACCTTCCTCCCCGATCACCCTGACTTCATCCGAGCTCGCTTGAATGCTCTTCATCTTAGTGACGTGAGTGAATAAACACATCCTTCCTGTTCTCTCCTTCTGTGTTTTCAATGATCAAATAAGAAAACACATGTAAGGTGATTTGCAAAACCTTCAAATTCTACAGAAATGCTAGCTATTGTGATGTTAGCTATTCTTCATAAAAACTGAGTTTTATTGATAAGGAAAAAAAATAATGGATAAGGGCAGGAAAGCTTAGTGAAAAGATCCCTGGACCAGAAATCAGGAGACTCATTTTCTAGTCCTTGCCAGTTGCTCACTGTGTAGCTTTGGGCAAATCACTTCCTTTTTTATGGGCCTCAGTTTCCCTCTCTGTAAAGTGAAAGAGTTGGGGCTTTAAGATCTCTTCCAGCTTTGACATTCTACAATTCTATGTCTGGCTTGAAAGCCATCATTGCTATGTTTATGTTTGGTCAGGATCAGCTTCAGGTTGGCTTTTTACTAACTGTAGATGTTGTCTTCATTTATTATCCAGAACATTTTTTTTTCTGTTCTGTCAACTAAGCCTTGTTGATCAGATGACAGTTCTGCATCTCCTTTTCCTTTTGTTGTTCAGTTATATCTGACTCTGGGTGACCCCATTTGGGGGTTTTCTTGGCAAAGATATTGGAGTGGTTTGCTATTTCCTTCTCTGTCTTATTTTATAGATGAGGAAACTGAGGCAAACAGGGTTAAATGACTTGCCCAGGGTCACACAGCTACTAAGTATCTGAGACCCGATTTGAACTCAGGAAGATGAGTCTTCCTGACTCTGGGCCCAGACCTCTATCCACTGTACCAACTGGCTGAAGTTTAACAACTTTAAAACAGATCTACTTTTCTCTAGAATAGGAGTTCTTAATCTGGGATCTATGGATCTCCAAGGATTCTTTAGATTTCAGGAGTTCTATGAAATTGGATGGGAAAAAATTATATCCTTATTATAAAGATTGTAGTCATTATAAAGGTAATGGTTTAGTCTTAAAGATTTAGTCTTTTTGTTTTTTTTTAGTGAGGCAATTGGGGTTAAGTGACATGCCCAGGGTCACACAGCTAGTAAGTGTTAAGTGTCTGAGGCCGGATTTGAACTCAGGTACTCCTGAATCCAGGGCCAGTGCTCTATCCACTGTGCCACTTAGCTGCCCCAAAGATTTAGTTTTAAAGCAGGGGTTCTTAACCTGGGATCTGTGAACTTGTTAAAAAATTTGACAATTGTATTTCAATATAATGGGTTTCCTTTGTAGTCATATGTATTTTATTTTGTGTTCTTAAAAACATTGCTCTGAGAAGGGTTCACCTGATAGTTTTCACCAGGCTGCCAGTAGGGTACATGACACAAAAACATAGTTAAGGACCCCTGCTCTAGAGAGAGTATTGGCACCAGAGTTGTTCCTTTCACCTTGAGATTACTGTGTCAATTGCACCTAGTAGGACTTTAATAAATACTTGTTGAATGGATGAATGGATGAATGAACGAATGAATGAATGATGAATGAATATGAGTCCACATTTCCCCTGCCTGTGGCCAAAATCCTTTTTTTGTTTCCCTTAGACATATGCCCTGTGAGTGTATAATGGAGGAATCTTGTTTTTAAGCCATACCAAAGGCTGCCCTGTTACCAGGAAGGGTTTGAAGTGACTGATTCTAAGTGAATAGGTGGCAGCTCTTCCTCAGGGGCTGTGATCCATGATAACAGGTAGTGGGGCTGATGAATCAAAAGAAACCTGTCAGATCAGAATAACATGGTCTGAGTGTGTCCAAATGTGGTAGCAATGGGCCACCCAGAGTTCGGCCATTCTTCCCTCCCTGTCCTTCCTATTGTGTCCTGTGGCTTCGTGTGGTTAAGCAGCTGTCACTTTTCACCCCGGAGGTGGCTACTTCTCAGAGGCTGGCAAGATGCTTCTTCTATTTTATGTGTGTATCAGTTTGTGGAGTTTGTAAAGCACCATGGGATCCTTTGCAGTGAATCGTGCTTTATAAATATAAGTTATTATTATTATTTGAAGCTTTTGATGGGAGCGGGAAGGATAATTTTAGAATAGCAGCTTAGGTGGGCCTATCTCCCCCTGGGTCAAAGAGTCCTTTCCTTTGGCAATGCTCGGGCAAAAGGCATCTCTTGTTAATCTCCCAGAAATGTGGGAAGTTGCCTTCATCGGAGACTTCTCGTCACCTGTTTGGGGCAGGTTTGGAAACCAGGATAAAATAGGCAGCCCTTTGCAGGGGATTCTTAAGAAGGGGAGGCCCGCACAGGATCTTGAACATTTGCCTCTAGCGACCGCTACCAATCATCAGAGGCAGCGAACTGAAATTGCCAGCTGGGGTACGTGGCAATGGAGAACTCGTGAACCTCTTATGAAAGAGTACTTTTTGGGGGAGGGCATGTGGGGTGTGTACAATTGGATCAAGCACAGTACACGGAAGACTGTAGAGGGAAACTGACCTTCCTGGGCAAAGAAAGCCATTGATATTTGTAAGGCAGCAGAAATAACTAAAAATCAAATGGCTTTAATGTGTGAGGATGAGGACAAAACTGAGCATACTGTGATCAAGAAGAAGAGAGCCCAGGGTTCCCATCAAAGGACCTGCGCAATGTAAAGACTCCCAGTGGCAAGGCAAAAACCTCAACAGATTAAAAAAAAAGGAGAAGAAGGAGGCAGGAAATTATTACAATATAGCAAATAGTATACAGAGGGAAGTTACCCTGGGGGAAAAGAATTGGGGGGGGGTGAAGTTCTGGATTCCTGATCCCATTTGGAACAAGCACAGTTGGACCTTCTTTAACTAAGAAGGTATTAGCTTAAGTTTTTAATTAAAAAAAGAAGTCCAAGATATGGAGAAGACTAGAAATATAGGGACATGGAGTTGTATGCTGAGGGCGGGATGTCTAGGACCAATCTGAAGTGGACTCATATTCAGAATGTAGCAAAGAGCTGCCCTGTTGAGTGTATATAAGTAGTCCTTGGGTCTTTGTGACAAAACCACTTCTCTCTAGGACTCAGTTGCTTCATCTGTAAAGTGAGAGCAGCACACTAAATCATCTCTACAATCCTGTCTAACTCTAACACAGTTGGGCTCAGCATATATTAATCACAGTTGACATCTCCATGGTGCTCCATGGTTATACAAGTCATTCCACCCACATTCTTATTTGATCATTTTGACAACCCTGTGAGATATATACTGTGAGTGGGGTTTTTTTGTCTGCACTTTCAAGATGAGGAAACTGAGGCTGAGAGATACTAAATGACTCCCCCAAGATCACTCAGCTAGTAGGAGGTGGTATTTGAACTCAGGTCTTCCTGACTCCAAGTCTAGCACTTTATCCACTTCACCATATTGTCTCTCTAATGTCATGGTGGTAAAGAGAGTCCAGGTTCAGTAAAGTGAAAACTCTTTTGCCTCCATTCTTTTCAGGAACCTCCTTGTTCAGACCATCTGAACATGAGGTATAATGTAGAATGCTGGTCATTCTCCTTCTATCTCTTGTGGACCTTAGGCCCTTGACCTGAACTGTAGCATAGCTCATTCAAATGGTTTGCCTTTCATATGCAAAGCAAACTATGGCGTGATACACATGGATTTATATGGTTATATGCCCAATACTTGGCACAATTGTTGTCACTCAGTAGATGTGAAATAAATGTTGGTCAATGGTATTGATGACAATGGCTGTAACGATACCTATCAGCCTTGGATTGGTTTGGTCATCTTAAATACATTGACCCAGCTAAAGTCTTAGGGATGGTACATAATGATAATAGTTTTTCCCATTTATCTGTGCCACCTTCTTTGATCAATGTTCTAAGCCCCCCTGGGAAATAGAAGCCACTGGCATGAACCTCATTTTTCAGGGGCAAAACTAGAGGCCCCCTCCCCACCTGGCCCACCTAGGCCTGTGACCTGCCCTACCAGACTAACAGAGCTGTCATCAACAGAGCTAGGCTAAGGATACAGCTTTTCAATCTGCTAGGCTGATGGTCTAACAACTGTCTCCTGCTGCCTCCCTTCTCTGTGGATGGATAAAGGACAGCTATCCACTGAGATCTCCATGAGACACCTTTCATGGATCCCCTCAGTTATTTTTTGGGAGAGAAAAACCTCTTTAACACATGAAGGCTCTGAAGAGTTTGATGCCTATATTGGTGATGTGGAGCTCTACCTGAAGACCTCCTGAAGGAAATGATTACAAATACCTGGGGGGTGTGTAAGTACAACTTGAAAGGGAAAGAATGAAAGGGGACACTGATAGAGGAAGATATTAAATGCATGGGGCACATACTCAACCAAGGTTTTTGACAGTATATTAAATGCAAGTGAAGGCTCTTGCCTAGATGTTGGCACCAGGGGTGGAAACTAGATTTAGGGCACCTCAGAACAAAAATGTATTATATGGCATCAAAGTCAGGCTGAATAGGTTCGCATAAAGCCAGAGGAGCTAATGAAAATACATATGCTGGGACATTAGGACCAAGATGTTGGAAAGGTTTGAAGAAGTAGTTTTTTTTGTCCCTTGAAATTTTTCATTCTAATGTTCAGATGCCACCAGGCCGGTGAGACTGTGTCAAAAGACAACATGGAGGGGTGTCATGGGTGGTGAAGCCAGACTAAGAAGTGGGAGATCTGGGTTCTCATCCTGACTACAAATTTAGCTCTGTGACCTTGGGCAAATCAATTCACATCTCTGAGCCTTAGTCTTTCTCATCTGTAAAAGGGGGAGTGTAATATTTGTGACATCTCACAAGACAGCTATTTTATGGGACAAATGTGAGACTTTTGTAAACTGCAAAGTTTTACAGATTATCAAAGAGAACTTCGAAATGCCCCCCCCCCAAGTGGGTGCTTGATGAGTATTTGCTGAATGAATGAATTCAGGAGTGAACAGATTCTCAGAATGAAGCACTGATTACTACTCTTGTCTCTGTTTAAAGATCTTGTTTAAAGTAACCACAACTCTAGTAGGAAGGTATTTAGTACTTGAAATAAATTTATGTGGCACTTAAAACAACTTACTCTCTTCTCTCTCTTCTTTCTTAACCATAGAAAACATATAAGACCTCTTGGGAACAGATCCGAGCAGCTGGCTATGACTTCAGGCTGGATGCCATCCCTTTCCAGACTGCCAGAGCCTCCCGAGAGATTGCCAGTGATGTAAGGAACCCTGGCCCAAGCTTCTTTCTCTGCATCCGCTATCCCCAACTATGAGCTTTACTGTGATTTGTAAACAGACAGCCAACACCCAGGGAAAATAGTTCCCCCTTGCTCCCTAGTTATATATTTCATAGAAAACTATTATAGAACTTAGCTGGGAGTAGTTTGGAAGATATGTAGTTTAAAAAATTACATGCATAAAAGTAAATGTCACATAAAACCAATTAACAAGGAGCTGAATAATGAACTTTTTACCCAAAAAAGACTCCTTTGAAGGGAACTCCTTGGTTTAGATCATTTAACTCTAGACTGGGGAAAGTGGTACCTTCGAGAAGAGACACATTTCTCTTCCTTCTGGAGCCATATTTAGAAAGGAGGGGAAAGGGAATAAGCATTTATTTAGTACCTACTATGTGCTAGCACTGTGCTAAGCACTTTTTAATGAATATTTTCTCTTTGGGGTTCTCACAACCACCTTACAAGGCAGGTGCTGTCATTATTCCCTTTTTACAATCGAGGAAACCAAAGTAAACAGAGCTTACCTGAAACAGAATAAACAGAGTTAAGTGACTTGCCCAGCATCACACCACTAGTAAGTGTCTGAGGCCAAATTTGAACTCAGGTCTCCTTGACTCTAGGCTCAGTGCTCCATTCTCTGAGTTATATCTATATTTATATACATAATATAAATGCATATCCATACATGTATAAATATAGATATATAGGTATCTATATCTTTATCTATATATATCTACGTATCTCTCTGTATCTATATATATATGCAGACATGTGTATATATATGTATATATATATATATATACACACACAGATATACAGGGGTGTGTGTATATATATGTATATATATATACAGAGAGATGTATATACAGATATCTGTATATCTATATGTCTATTTCTCTCCCTGTCTGTATATATCTCTATATAGCTCTATCTATCTATCTATCTATCTATCTATCTATCTATCTATCTATCTATCTATCTATCTATCTATCTATCATCTATCTATCTATCTATCTATCTATCTATCTATCTATCTATCTATCTATCTATCTATCCAACCATCCATCCATCTATCTACCTACCTATCTATCACTGTCATATAGCATAGCTATTGGGAATCCACTGAGGTGTTCTGGTCCATAAGGATGTCACCAAAGGAGACCTGAGTACCTATGAATGAAGGGTGAACTCTCCCCTTCTTCCCTCTAGTTCAGGTACAAAGAGGCCTTCCTGAGGGATCGGGGACTTCAGATTGGGTACCGCAGTGTAAATGATGACCCAAGGACAAAGCACTTCCTCACTGTGGGGAAACTCCAGAGCAACAATGAGTACAAAAGGGATTTCATCCAGAGTCGGTCACAGTTCCAGAGCCGGATGGACCAGCCTGGGTTTATCCATGCCAAGAAGAGCCAGGAGCTGGCCAGTGATGTGAACTACAGACAGCACTTGCACCAATATACCTGTGACCCAGAGCAGCTCAACCTGAAGCATGCCCAGAAGGCCCACAAACTGCAAAGTGATGTAAGTCTGCAACTACAGGCTCCTCTTGGCCCCCTTGTGCCCTTTCACTCTTTTCATAATCTCCAGAATCCAAAATTAGCAGAGGAATTCCTAACTTCATAAACTCATTCTTTTACAATGGGGCACCAGTTGAAACAGCATTGGGGTGGGCAGCCTAAGTATAGGAATGGATAGAGTGGATACCTAGCATGGACTGGCTATGAGGAAGGCTTTACCTCAGACACTAATTGTTGCATGACCCTGGCCAAGTGACAATCTCTCTAACCCTCAGTTTCAATATGTATAAATTGGAGCTAATAATAGCTACTAATTTACAACATGGTGGTTGAGGGGTTCAAATAGGCTGGTTTAGGGTCCTAAGTCTAAAGTTGAAAGGCACCTCAGAAAACATTTAGTCTAAGTTCATTTTACAGAGGACACGGGGGTTCAGGGAAGTTGAATTATTTGCTCAGTGTCACATAGGTAGTGAGTGTCTTAGGCAGGATTAGAACCCAGATCCTCTGACTCCAAGACCAAGATAAATCTCTAGGCACTACTACTATAAATGTCAGCTCTGATTATTTTTTCATGAACAATGTTATGCCATAAATGGGTGATCAACTGAATGGCTTTATTGCAGGCCTTCAAAATGTTCCAATGGATCACATTTCAACCACAGTTTATAGCTGTTTTATTAGGGTTGGTTTCCAATGTTTTAATGCTATTAATGAGAAATGACATACTTCAGGGGAGCATTATATAGTTCTATATATTTCAGTACTGGATTCTGGGCAATGTGAAACTTGAGCTGATGTGGAAACATATAGGGAAAGGATTTTTACCTGTATTTTGTGTGTCATAGACCCCTCTGGCAGATCCCTCTGATGAAGGCTGTGGACCCTTTCTCAGAGTAGCATTTTTAAATGCATAAAATGAAATAGAAAGTATTACAATGGAAAACCAAAGGTTTCTGAAGATAAAGGTAGACTTTTTTCCATACAAATTCATGGCCCCACTGAAATCTATTCACAAATCCTTTGGGGATCCATGGACCCCAGGATCAGAACACCTGATATAGACTATTAGTGTTGAGAGGTATTTGAGAGCTCATTCAGGCCAGCCACCCTCATTTTACAGAGGGAGAAATCAAGTCCCCAAGCAGGAAAGCCCATTGCCAAAGATATATGGCTAGTTAGTGGAAGAGGCAGCATTAGAACTCAGGCCTCCTGATTTCCAGCCCAGTGCCCTTTCTCACTGTCCCTATTGTAGCTTAATCCCACTGTGGAAAGAGAAAAGGAAGAATGTTATGAGGAACCTGTAGATCAGTGTGTTCTCCTTTGGATTTGAGGGGTATTTTCATACAAGATGGAGAGTCTCATCCTTTACTGGCAGAAAAAAATGCTTTTTTATACACTACCTAATAAAATCACCCCAAAGCCCAATGCTGTTTTTCTTTTTCCACTCTGCCTCCCCCAACCCCTAATCCAGGTCAAGTATAAATCTGACTTGAACTTGACAAGAGGCATTGGCTGGACTCCCCCAGGCTCCTATAAAGTGGAGATGGCTCGAAGGGCTGCAGAATTGGCCAATGCCCATGGCCCAGGATGTCAGGGTCCCCGGGTAAGTATTTTGACTCAAACAGGCCTCAGCCTGTGAGTCAGCTGTAAAACCTCAAAGTCATCTTGGTTTCCTCTTTGGTTTATTTTGAACTGTCACTCAAGAAATATGAAACCCCATGCCAATAAGGTACCTGTTTTCCTGGGTCCGAAATAATCAGGCACAGGAACCGCAGGTTCAGCCTCCCATGGGGTATCTCTCATGTTGTACTGAAGAGGAAAACCTGGACGGTACCTCATCAGTATTGAGCAAGGGCAGCCGGCATCTCAGGTCCCACTACTTGCTCATTGATGTGGATTGAAAGGGTCAGGGACTTAGCAACAGAAATGGTTTTTGTTTTGAGCTCTGGCTTCTTCAGGGGAAAGAGGAAATATCCAAATGAGGCACTGGATTGTCTCTCTCCCTTCTCTTGCCTTAAAGGTTTTGGGTTTGGTTTTTGTTCACGGGGCAGGGTGGAGGGGAAGGGTACAGAAAAAAGGGAAAAAGCAGAAGTTGTAAATGCTCCTGAGGCATCTTAGATTCTTCTTCTTAGGATGGCTTTGGATTTCACTCAAATGGGGTCATTTGATTTCCACAGGTAGGGACTGTTCCCTCTGGGGAGGAAGATAATAACCAAGGGAATGTGAACCCAGATGCTACTGAGATTCTGCACGTAAAACGGAAGAAGGCCCATCTGTTTGTAAACGAGCAGCCCCCATGCAGAGTGTTTGACAATGAAACTGGATGTAGAAGGAACACCCTTCCCCCCACCCCTCAGATTCCCCCAAAAGGCACATTTTAGATTCTTGAGGTTTGGAGAGCTGGCCTCACATGGCAGGAAGGGTCCCTATTGCCTAAGGTGCATGACGGTACCCACTACCTCCTCACCATTTTTGAAAATCAGCCTTGTTACACTAGGGTGTCTTTCTTACTTTTTTTCTTTTAGAATATTTTTGAACACAGTGTCACTGTGAAATGAAAGGTAGATCTTTATATTTTCAATTCAATGTTTTAATATCCTGTATTGAATGTTGGTTCTATCTAGTACCTCATCCATGTGTGGTGCTGAATAAAGATGGTCAAACATGACTGGAGTCACTCTTGTGCATTCCATAAGGGTCATATTGTGACCCTTCTTGGGTTGGACCTGTGCTACAGGAATGATGATTTCTAGATTATAAAGACATATGAACTGAAGAAAATAATCCTGGAGAATTTGGAGTCTCTTCCATGATTCCCTTGCAAAAAATAGGAAATGATGAGGGGGCATGGAGAGTTACCATGAAAATGCTGGCTAGTGCATCATGGCGGACAAGACAAGCACAGTATAAGTGGAAATTATTTCTGTTCAGCCCCAGTGAAACCCTTCAGATTGGCTGGTCATAGCTAGAAGGGACCTTGAAGACCACACAATCCAACTGCCCCTCCATGGTACAGACTCATCTGTACAACTGAGGTCCAGAGAAGGGAAGTGATTTGCCCAGGACCAACACAGCAAATTAATGAAAGAGTCAGAACTAGGAGCAGGTTTCTTCCTTAATCTTGATCGGTCCAATGTTCTTTCTTCCTCTCTGATTGTTTGCTTCTTGGGAGTGGACCTTCCTTGTTAGTTAGTTTTAACCAACAAGGCAATAATGTGATGAAGAGGAGGATGGAGATAAAGGTGCTAAAACTTGTGCCTTTATCAGCTACTGGCTTAGGAACTAGTGTGATCCCGACTCTTCTTGAATGGTGTTCTTGATCCAGCTGTGGTACCTGGTCACCCGAGTATAGACTCCTGGTTTCTTTCCACATTTAAAGCCCCAGCTCACAATCCCATAGAGGTAGTATTTGCCATCCCTTTCACAGGTTAAAGGGCCACCAGAATCACCCTAGAAAACAATAAGACAGTTAGCTTTGGAGTCATAACAGAATTGTTTGTGAGGGGCGAGGTCTGCCATGAAGATGATGCCAAAGGTAAGAGGAAGGGAATGAGTAGTGATTCCTCTCAGCCCTAGGAGAGGAGCAAAGAAACATTATCTCTATTTTCCCCTGGGTTCTTATCCTACTCACAGCCCATTCCCTACTTCCTTTGCCTTTGTAAAGCCGTCCTGTCTGTGAAAAGAGGGGAGAGGGATATAATGGATGGTCCAAAAACTGCACTTTAGTCATTAGTATCAATTTTCTAGAGCCTCATGCTATACACAGCATAGCAACAGGACAGGAAACATTCTTATGTAAATACAAGAAAGAGACTGGTAAAATTAGGGCTAATATAGTAAAATAGAGAGAGCACTTTGGTTGAATGTTCTACATTGTTACTTATTCATGTCTTGGGCAAAATTTCACTTCTCTGACTTTGTTTCCTTACCTCTGACCTAGAAATAAAAGTAGTTGCACAATCTATTTCAGAAAGTTAATGTGAGGAAAGTACCGTCAATTAATACATTGTCCATGGGGACATTTAACCCCCACAGTTCCCCCTCCCTCTCCAGTGAAAGGAATGAGAATTTTTTTCATCTCTTCTCTCAGACCAAGTTTGGTCATTCTATTTCATTTGATCATTCTTTTGGCTTACAGTATTGTATATATTGTTTTTCCTGGAATCAGTTCTTATGTCTTTTCATGCTTTCCTGAATTCTTCATATTTATCATTTTTTTTCCAGTTCAGTAATAGACTATTACATCCATGTAACACATTGATTTAATCATTCTCCAGTCAATGGACATCTACTTTCTTTCCAGTTCTTTACTAGCACATTAGGTATTACCATGAATAGTTGGTTAAATTATAGCATAGTTCATGCTCTCTTTGACCTTCTTGGGGTATATTCCTAGCAGTAAGTTCTCTGTGTCAAAAGGTATGGAAATTTTAGTCCCTTTTCCCCCTGAATAATTACAAATTGTTTTCCACAATAGTTGGAAGAATTCCCAGCTCTATCAACAGTATATTAGTGTACTGGCCCCTTCCTCCCACAATGAATATTTCCATCTTTTCTTTTTTTTGTCAGTTTGCTGGCTGGGTTTCCTCTCCTGTTCTATCACAGATTCTAAGATGGATACGTCATTTCCAACCCAAGGTTCCATTTTCCTCCCCAGAAGCTAATTTTCTTCGTTTACAAGAATAGGTTTAGAACAACAGTTCCATTAACTGTTTCCTTTACTTTTTTTTTTTTTTTGGTGAGGCATTTGGGGTTAAGTGACTTGCCCAGGGTCACACAGCTAGTAAGTGTTAAGTGTCTGAGGCCGGATTTGAACTCAGGTCCTCCTGACTCCAGGGCTGGTGCTCTATCCTCTGCGCCACCTAGCTGCCCCTCCTTTACTTTTTGAAGCATGCAAATATCACTAGGAGAAGCCAAGAAATTATTAGCTTCTTTGCTTTTGGAAGAAATAAAGAAATCTATAAAATATCCAGATAACTAAAGTTTCCCATTTGCATTTCTTACCTTGACTTCAGGTAAACATATTAAACAAACAAACAAACAAACAAAACCAACAAGCCCTTGTTAGATGTACTCCATCCCTACCAAGGAAATTCTCATTCCTATATTTTAGGCAATGGTTCAGAAAATCAAAATCTTGTTCTTACATATTATCTTAATGTTCAGTTCCCAAAGTTGCTTTTCTCTTCTGAAGCCCTTGCCTTCAGTTGCAATAGTGATAAAAATACCACCTGTCCTTCTAAGGTCTTCCATTTCTTGCCTAAGACTTTGTAACTCTTATCCATGCTTTCTGGTTTGTTTGTTTTTTCTGGCAGCATCCACGTGAACTACCAGAAGTGGGTGGTAACATTCATAGATCTCTACCAAGATGATAGAGAGGAAAGGCATAGAATTTTAATCTATCAGTTTACCTACAGAGGAGAAGCCTGGTTATGAGTTTGGTAGGAAAGAATATTGATGTTAATGGTCATAATGAAGTTTGTGGAATATCTGTAACTTTGAATTACCTCTTTGGTAACCTTACATGATTTTAGGATTTAGAGCTCATGGCTGGTGGCTGTGGCAAGGGCAGGGTGGTAGAGATACAGAGTTGAGAGTGAATCACATTATCCCAACACCTCCCTCTTATTCTTCTGCCCCCTCTCCCCGCTAAGAAACTGGGACCTAGAGAAGGAAAATGACTTTGTTTTTAGATGAAATCAGGTTAAAATTAGCATCCATGGAAACTTATAAAGGATAATGACAAGTCTCAAGGATTATCTGAGGAGTATAAGGGCAAGAGTTTGACTCCCAGATCCCCCTTATTGTTTTTTTACATGAGTTCCACTGACTGTTGCCCCTTCCTTGAGTTAGTCTAGTCTTATTAGTGAAACCTTATCTCTCCCTAGCCCCATTCAGGGAGTGTGGCAATTAGCCATGACTATGAACACAGATCATCCAAAGTTGGCTGCCCAGACATATGCAGAAAGTAATTTTCAGGGCATATTAGAGTCATAGAATGTTGAAAGGAAATGTGTCTTAGTAGATGGGATTCTGGGCTTGGAATTAGCAAATGCTCAGTTAAAATTCTACCTCAAATACTGTACCAAAAGAGCTTTGCAAATGTTCCATTACTATTTATATATAGTCTAATCCAACCCCTTCATTTTACATAGGAAGAAACTGTAGCTTAGGAGGACAAATGATTTGCTTATGGTCACATAATACATTAGTACCCCTCTAACTCCCAGCCCAGGGCTTGGTACAGAGACCTATGAATTTTCATGGGACTTATAATACTGATATCAACAGTGTCATTAAATATAAGCAGTATTAACTTGGTTATTCCATAGCTTGTCATTATGTTGAATCCGACATACTATTGGTCAAGTGATTCTTGAAAGTGTTCAAATGTTCTTGAAATACAAAGATTATAAATTGAAATGGCATGTTTAGCTAATAAGGATAATCACCTCAATGCAAGGTTTTATAGAATTCGCTGTATCTGTTGTTGTTCAGCTGTTTTGATCATGTCCAGCTCTACAGAACCCCATTTGGGGTTTTCTCAGCAAAGATACTGGAGTGGTAAAAAAAGGGGGGGGGCAGCTAGGTGGCGCAGTGGATAGAGCACTGGCCCTGGATTCAGGAGGACCTGAATTCAAATCCAGCCTCAGACACTTAACACTTACTAGCTGTGTGACCCTGGGCAAGTCACTTAACTTCAATTGCCTCACCCCCCCCCCCAAAAAAAGATACTGGAGTGGTTTGCCATTTCCTTCTCCATTTCAATTTACAGATGAAGAACTGAGGCAAATAGGTTTAAGTGACTTGCCCAGGGTCACACAGCTAATATGTGTCTGAGACTGGATTTGAACTCAGGTTTTCCTGACTCTAGGTATAACATTCTATACACTGCACCACCTACCTGCCCACTGTATCTACAGTAATACAAAATTTAATAAAAGCCACCTTCCCTCTCATCCCTCCCTACCAAATTAGATGAATGAAATGTGACATACTTGGCAGGTGTCAGTCCCTCGTCTCCCTGCACAGATCATAGTGTCATCAATCAAGTTATTATATTGGTTTGGAGCATTACAATGAGATTTGGAGATCAGTTGGACTTTAGCATCCAGCAGATGACGAGATGCTCTTCCTACATGAGAAAAAAAGACAAATATCATTCTCAGTGAAACACAGAGAATCTTACTACTATCAGGATTATTGGGAGAAGTCACAAAATTTAGGTAAGAAAGGGGACAGCTAGGTGGAGCAGTGGATAGAGTACCGGCCCTGGATTCAGGAGGACCTGAGTTCAAATCTGGCCTCAGACACTGACACTAGCTGTGTGACCCTGGGCAAATCACTTAACCTATATTACCCCACCAAAAAAGAAAAAAATTGAGGTAAGAAAGGAGAATTTTCCAAGAAGCAGGAAGACTTCTGGAGGCTATTTGTTACACATGTTCTTAATCTAAATCAATATGTTAATACTTCAAGAATCTGTTATTTTAGTGGTCAGGTAACTCCCTCAGAAGTAAGACAGTAAGCAAACCCTCTATTGCTTAGTAGATAAATCTTAGGGAATTCATTGCCTGGGGGTTCAGAGAGGGCTTGTCCAAACCCATACAGCTAATAAATGTCAGGGGCAGAATTTGAATTCAGGTCTTCCTGACTTCTATTCATGAAACTAGACTGTCTCTCCTCAAGATAAATAGCTCCTCTCAGCACCTACCCCCTCAAATAAGTCAGATTAACAACTTTCCAAAGTCCTAATTTTCCTACTGTTAGAGTATGGAAACCAATTCACATTTTCATTGGCTTGTATCATCAGTCTCTGGATACAAAATGCCAAATAATCATTGTTGAGACCAATCATATTCAGAAAGATGAATTGGAAAGAATGCTAAATTTGAAATCAGAAGACTTGGGTTCAAAACCTCACTCTGCCATCTGTGTGACTTTGAGCAAATCATTTAACCTCTCTAGGCTTCAATTTTTTCATCTATAAAATGAGAGAACTAGACTAGATGATCCTTAAGGGCTCTTCTTTAAAAGAAAAAAAATCTTTAAAAAAGCCAATGAAAAAATTTTTTTTCATTTAACAAAAATTTATTCTCTTCCCCTCCCCCCAAATCCGAGGTCAGGGGGAAAGAAAACCAGAACTCTTGTGATAAATATACTTAGTCAAGCAAAATAAAATCTGGCATTGGTCACATCCAAAAATATATGTCTCATTGTATACTGAGTTCAACATCTGTCAGGAGGTAGATAGCATGTTTCATCACTGGTCCTCTGGAATTGTGGTTAGCTATTGCATTAATCAGAATTCTTAAGTCTTTACAATGTTGTTGTTATGTATAAATTAGTCTCTAGGTTCTGTTCACTTCACTCTGCATCAAGTCATACAAGTCTTCCCAAATTTCTCTGAAACCATCCTTTTAATTATTTTTATAGCATATTAGTATTCCATTTCATTAATATTCTATAATCTGTTCAGCTATTCCCAATTCATGGAGATCCACTAGGTTTCCCCATCTTTTTGGGGGTGAGGTGGGGCAATGAGGTTTAAGTGACTTGCCCAGGGTTACACAGCTAGTAAGTGTCAAGTGTCTGCGGCCAGATTTGAACTCAGGTACTCCTGAATCCAAGGCTGGTGCTTTATCCACTACACTACCTAGCTGCCCCCTCCACTAGGTTTCCAGTTTTTTGTCACCACCCTCCCTCTTTCTTTGCCCCCCTCCAAAACAACTGTTCTAAGGTTATTTTTTTTTGTGGGGTTTTTTGTACATACAGGTTCTTTTCTTTTTTCTTTGATCTTCTTGGGCTTTGAATACCATTAATAAACAAAGAGTTGGGTCAGAGGGCATGCACAAATTAGTATCTTTGGGGGCATGAATCCAAATTGCTTTTCAGAATGTTTGAAGCATTTCACAACTTTTAACAGTACATTAATGTGCCTGTTTTACCATAGATTCTCCAACATTTGTCTTTTTCTTAAGGTTACCAAGAAAATATCTATAAAGAACTTTGTAAAACTCAAAGCTCTATATAAAGATTGTTTACTATTGTTACTATTATTATTATTAATTTAAAATTTATGATGAGGGTCAAATAAGTTTGTGTCCCTATAGAAGTACTTCATATTTCAACTATATTATAATAAAAGCTCATTTAGACAGGGCATCGCACAGCTGAAAGGGACCTTGGAAATCATCTAACTTATTAGGTTGTGAGCTCCTTGAGAAAGGGACTCTTTTTGCCTGGAACATTTGTTGTTCTTCAGTAGTTTCAGCTGTATCTGACTCTTCATGATGCCATTTGGAGTTTTCTTGGGAGAAATACTGAAGTTGTTTGCCATTTCCTTCTCTGTTTCATTTTACAGATGATGAAACTGAGATAAACAGGGTTAAGTAACTTGTCCAGGATCACACAGCTAGTAAGTGTCTGAGGCCAGATTTGAACTCATGAATACAAGTTTTCCTGATTCTAAGCCCAGTGCTCTATTCACCATACCACCTAGCTGCCCCATCTGAAATACGGTAGTCACTTAATAACTGTTCTTTGATTAATTCACTAGTGCAGGGACATTCATTTTATTTTTTTTTAATAGTGGGGCCATATGATCAAAAATTTAAATGCATATGGGCTGTGTGAGCTTAATTATATACTTAATTACATTCAGCTTCAATTCTAATTATTAATTGATCTAAGTCTGCTAGCATGGCAGGCAGATTAGGCCCTATTGAATCACTCACTCTTGCATACCAACTAATAAGACACCAATTTATTTTGCTAAAATTTTCAGGTAGCTTATAACCCAGTGTTGGTTGGGCTACATTTTATATACCCAGGATTTAGTTTAATCCCTTCATTTTTATAGATGAGGAAACTGACATTCAGAGAGGTCTGAATGATTAGCCCAAAGTAACACACAAGATTGTACATCTCCTGATTCTAAGGAAGGGGGAAGAAAGGAAGGAAATGAGTATTTATTAAGCACCTGGTATGTGCCAGGCACTACACTGAGTGCTTTACAAATATTATTTCATTTGATCCTTGCAATAACACCCTGGGAATTAGGTACTATGATTAGCCTTATTTTATAGTTAAGGAAACTGAGGCAGTCATAAGTTAAGTGACTGACCCAGAGTCCCACAACTAGTAAGTTTCTGAGACTGAATTTGATTTCAGGTTTTCTTGACTCTAATTCCATCATCCACTATTCCACTTATCTAACTTTAGGCTAATTTTTTTTCACCCATTATACTGCGACGACGTTTAACCAGCCTCTGGTAAACTAGAATTTTATATTACCCATTCATTCTTTCATTCAAAGAATATTTATTGAGCACCCATTATGTTTAAGGTAGTGTGCTGGGAGTTGTGGAGGATAGAAGTTAAAATAGCACAGTCTCTTGCCACATAGTGGTTGGAGGTTTACATAACAGATGTTTTCTGTTTTCCACTTTTAGAAAAAAGTTAAACAACATTAACACAGGGAGATACCAGGCCTTCTAGCACATTCTTGGGTGAGTACAGACCTAATTCAGTAACCTATACCTTCCACCTCCACAAAATTTCAGAATAACAGAATTTCAAACATAGATGTAACTTCAGACACCATCTGGTCAAGTCTGTGACCTGGCAGAGAATTCCCTTTATAAAAATATCCAACGAGTGGCGATCCAGCCTTTGTCTAAAGACCCCTAGTAAGTGGGAACCCATTCCTTCCCTGATCTTACTTTTGCATAGTTTTAAATGGTATGAAGACAACTAGGTGGTACAGTGTAGCCAGACCTGGAGTCAGGAAGACTCATCTTTGTGCATTCAAATCTGGCCTTAGACACTTACTAGCTGTGTGACCCTGGGCAAGAAACTTAACCCTGTTTGTCTCAATTTCCTCATCTATGAAAATGCACTGGAGAAGGAAATGGCAAAGCAGTCTGGTACCTTTGCCAAGAAAACCCCAAATGGCGTGATGAAGAGTTGGACACTACTGAAGCAACTGAACAAGAACAACAACAAAAAATGTTAGGAAGTTTTCTCTTACATTGAGCTAAAATCTGGTTCTCTGCAACTTATAGCCCTGAATTGTAATAGAGCAGGAAAGTTTTTTTTTTTAATTGAGAAATACTTATGAAACAAAAACAGTTTTCTGGTTAGCCTGGAATTAATCATAAAGTCACTTAAAGAGAACTCCCTTTTGGTCAATCATGGTGGTTAACCTGCAAATTATACATATGTTTTATTGTTATTCCTTGATCCACTTAAACCTGTTTCCACTTCAGTTAAATAATGAGGAGATGGAGGGGAAAAGGAGGGACAGGAAATCAATTTTCACTACATTCCTAAAATAAAAGCTATGCTTGAAAACAATCCAATTTTTAGTTCTTGTCAAATAATTGAAATAATACTCCAGACCCCTTTATTTGGGAAAACAGATGACCCACAGTATCATGAGAACCATGTCCTCATTTTTAAACATTGACAAAAGCTGGGCAGAAGAGAGAAACAGCTTGTTTGGAAAGTAGTAACCTCTTTGAGTATCAATATTTTCATTTCAATTTTAGAAGGAGGGATTCTGTCTGCAAGGCCTGGGATTTTGTCCCTGAGAAGACCTGTTTAATTGAACTGGGGGCACATGGATACAATACAGCAGGGAGAAACAGTGTTTATTCATTGAAGGTCTTACCGATTGATGTAACTCCCCATCCAGAAATGTAGCATTCTGTCTGAGAAGGAAATGATGCCTCAGATATGCACGCCGTCTTTACATATTTAGATTCCAGAGCACAGTGGCCATTCACAGGCTTTAATTTGAGCAAAGCTAGACAATGAAGAAAGGAAGAAATGATGAGTTGCCATGGAATCTTGTTAATCAGAGATTTATCAATTTCAGCCTGGGAAGGGGGAAGAGAAGTGGGTAGAAATATCTGAATTTTATTGTCTGCATCTGCCTATAGTTGGTCCTTTTCTAAGAAGCACAGAATTGCTTCATTTATACTTTTGGTGATGACTTCTGAGGAATAACAGGGACATAATGACAACTAACATTGATACACTGTTTTATAATATAAAATAGAGACACTATCTCATTTGATTCTTATGACTCATATTGTCATACAATTTTATAGTTGAAGAAAATAACACTCAGAGAGGCTAAATGATGATCAGACAGGATTTTAACCTAGGGCTCTCCTGTTTCTAAGTACAATAACATTTCTGCAATTACACTCAGCAGGTGTGTAGTCATAAAGATCAGGAAAACCCTTATTTAACAGATGACTGAATATACAGTTTGATAAGTCTAGAAGATATAATGCTTCCCATATATTTTCTCTACCTATCTGGTCGAGGCCTGAAATATCTCAGTGCTGGTGTAATTTGTTTTGCCATTTCTGTTAAAATTTAAATCTACCTGGGAAACACTGTAAATTGTTATCAGCCGTTACCACCTTAGCATAAGTTAGTTTCAGATCACCTGAGGCCTAAAGTTCCAGAGTGTTCCAGAGCACAGAACTGAGAGTCCATGCCCAAAGACAAATTTTACTCTGCAATCATTTAAATGGTAGGTGGGAAGACTGGTTGCACCCTACTATTCTCTCAGTGTAAGCCAATTTTAAAATTTACCTCTAATACAATCACACCCATCTTTAATGCTCCGACACTCCCTTCTTCTGTAACTGGTACCTGAGTGAGCTCCCAACCTTCCCTCTAGAATGATGTGAGGTTTGAGGTTGGCACCTCAGGGCAGTTAAAAACCTGAACTAGCTTTAACAACAGCAGGTGCTCCGGTACCGTTGGGAAAGTTCTGCTTCATTTTCTTCCTCCCCTCAACCCCCCCCCTCCCCTGCATCAGATTAACTCAAGACTGGAACAGGCACCCATGAGAGGGTAGGGTCTGCCTTTGGGGATGGTGACCAGTGAATAAGAACACCATAACACTCCTTGTCATTTTGGATAAAGCAGAACAAATGCGTGGATGGGTGGTGATCTGCATCTCCCAGGGGTTGATCCTCACTGGGTTTCCTCACTGGGAGTTGCTTAAAACAATGGAATCATAGGCTCATCCCCTCACCCCCCCAAAAAAAAACCCCTTAAGAATCTCAACATCATTTTATAAAGTTTCCCTAAAAGCTAAAAAGCATTAGAATAAATGTGGAATAGAAATTTATAGGCTTCACAATTCCTAAGAGGTTTCTAGAATCTTCCAGATCCAAGCACCCAGGAAAACACCCCCCCCCCCAGGAATTGTGAGTCACATGACCCCCAATAGAAGATACTTGCCAATATCATTATAGGGAATTTCACTGTCATCTTGATAATCTGGATGGGCAAATATCTTCTCCACCCTAAATGTCTGCTCATGGGATTCAGACTTCATCAGGTCTTGTTCACCAAGAACAACCCTTACTTCTTTGGCTTTTAACCTAGAAGAACAAAATTAGGGAGAGGATAGGTTAAAACAGACATCCTGACATTTGTTCTTTGGAAAACCCAGACAGCGTTGGGCAGATTGTTCAGTAGGTCCACTATAGTGTTATATGTTGGAATTTTATACTAATGGACTCCCAGAAATATTTATGGGCAATAGACTACTTCTTCCTCTTAATTCCACTGATATTACCAGCAGACAGAGTTGTCAGGCCAGGTGTCAAAACTTTAGTTAATATGCTTCATCTTCAAGCACCATCCCTGGATTCAGGAGGATCTGAGTTCAAATCTGACCCCAGACACTTGATACTTACTAGCTGTGTGACCCTTTCTTGGCAAGTCATTTAACCATCATTGCCCCGCATAAATAAATAAATATATGCTTCATTTTCAGTTAGTCTGATATTCATTAACAACTCAGTTAATCAGTGATAGATTCTACCTTCCTAATATCTCTCATATATGCCCTCTTCTCTTCTCTATCACTTCCACAACTCAGATCCAGGCCCTCATTACTTGGGGTTATACTACTTCAACAGCTTGTTAGTTGGCTGGCCACAAACCTCTCCCCACTCTACTCTATCCTCCATTCAACTGTCAAAATGATCTTTCTAAAGCACAGGTCTGCCATCTCCCCCTCCCCCATCCAATTCAATAAATTCCAGTAGCTCCCTATCCTTGCAGGATCAAATATAAAATCCTCTGGTTAGCCTTCAAAGCCCTTCCTGACCTCGTCCTATCCTACCTTCCCAGTGTTCTAACACCTTACTCTTCCCCCTTTTACTTCTCACCCACATCCCCACATGTACTGCAATCCAGTGACCTGGGTCTCTGCTGTCTCTTACATCTCTCTACCCCAGGCATTTTCATTGGCCTTCCTCCATGCCTGGACTTTTCTCCCTTCTCATCTCTGCATCCTTCCATACCTCCCTTCATTCAAGTTCCAATTCAATTTGATCTCTATAAGAAGCCTTTTCAAATCCCTCCTGAATGGTAATGCCTGTCCTTTGTAAACGATCTCCAATTTATTCTGTCTAAATTTTGTTTGTATTTGTCTCACTCATAAGGTTGTGAGCTCTTTGAGATTAGGGGTGGTGGTGGTGGTGGTGGTTGTTGTTTTGATTTTCTTTGTATCCCTAGTACTTAGCACAGTGCCTGCCATATAGTAGATGCTAGTGCTTATTAATACACTGATAGGGAACCTAGGTCCAGTGAAAAACACTAAACTGTGCTTTTCCCTTGCCTTACAAAGCCAGGTACACTGCATTCTCAGAGTGTCACAGAAAGACTCAATATCATTGAATCTTTTGAGTGTTTGCCACACCACTTTAGGATGTTGGAATTTGGGGATGGATTGCAGCCCTGGTCATAAAGTCCAGTCCTTTCATTCTAGAGGTTGAATTGCCGCCCAGGGTTACACAGGGAATAAGTGGCAAAAGCAGGATTCAGACTGTTCTTTTACTCTGTATCCTATGCTATCTGAGTTGGAGGATTTTCTGGCTAGAGTTTGTGTATTCCTGAGTGGAGCAATGCCATTCCTAACTAGCCAAAGTTGTCTTTGGTTGCCATCCTCCCCATCTATCCCTTTACTTCCTCCTAGTTTCCGGCCCCCCTAGCCTTCTCCTTTTTCCTGTGAGCCACACTTCAGAGCCTTCTCTTTCTTTCCTGGCTCCCCCTCCATTATTAAAATTTGCTATCACCTTTAGAGATTTACAAGGTAAGGGCTAATTAATTTGATAAAAGAACCCCCCCCAACAGATGATACACAGAGATAACACATGTGTAATTAATAATGGAGACTTCCAGCAAAGAGCTAGAAGGGCCACCACCAAATTTTACTACCCTGGAAACTAACTGTATATGGATAGGACAGACTAGCACTGAGGTGGGGATGGTTTCCTTTTAGGAAAGGGAAATCTCCCTTTTGAGGAAGGTTTTTATAATGTCTTGGCTCAAGTATGTAATGTGAAAGGATTTGATGTATGGCACAGGGACTGATTAGTTTAGGAGCTCTGGTTAAAATAATGACAGCATATGGAGATCTAGATGCTTTTCTCCAATAGCTTTAGAAGATCTCATTCTTAAGTTGTGCATCCTTGTGGCTACTAAGGATTCTGTCCAGCAAAATGGAACAAAAGAAGGTAACTAATGACAATATGTTATTTTTTTTAAACATCAAGAAAAGCCAATATACTTTAATAAGGATTTTTTTTTTTTGCTGGAGAAGAAATCTATCTGTGTAAAGAAGCCATAAATCTATTGCCTAATGATAACATTTCCATAGCATTTTGTGGGTAACAAAACACCTTCCTTACAACACTATGAGGTACAAAGCACAAGCAAGCATCATTTTCCCCATTTTGCACATGAGAAAGCTAAGGCTCATAGAAATTAAGTTGCTTGCTCGTGATCACACAGCAGGAAAGAGTCAAGGCCCCAGATCCCTTCTCTGGGTATGACCACTCCCACATCTTGAACTTACATTACACAATGTGCAGCAGTGAGAACCCAACAGGGCTCAATCAGTGTGCCTCCACACAAGTGTCCACTGGGCGTTGAGACAGTGAGTGGCAGAGACACTTGGAGAGATGCCTGCCAGGGGTGTTTGCCTGGAGTACTCTTGAAACCCCCATAGATCCTTTTGATTTTTTCATCTGTTTCTGGCAACCCACAGGTGCTAAACTCCAGATTTGAAGTGGTGATCTCAGTAGGCCTCCATGGGAACCTAGAGTCATCTGCAGTAACAGACCAAAACCAGAATCTTAATAACATCACAATCACTTGCCTCTATCAGCCCCATCTTTTTTTTTCCTCCAAGAACTCAAAGAAGGAAAATTAACCAATATGGATCCACTCTGGGGCACCAATCCTGGAGCGATTTTTATGATCTAGTTGATTTAGTACAATCTCTTCATTACTTAGATGATGAAATTTAGACCAGGAAATTAAAATGTCCAAGATCACACAACTGTTCAGTGGAAGAAATAGGACTAGAAAACTTACATTGGGACTCAAAAGAAGAAGCTTTACAATTTTGAAAGTGCATTATATACATTATCTTATTTGATCCCAAGAGTAGCCTCAAGAAGTGTGCAGGGCACAGGTATCACCTACATTTTAAATGAGGAAACTTAGGGTCAGAGAGATAACGTAGTTAATAATAATAGTTAGCATTGATATAAACCTTTTTAGAACTTTTCAAATGTTGCTCAGTCATTGTAAGACTGTGACCCTGTTTGGTTTTCTTGGCAAAGATACTGGATTGGTTTGCATTTCTTCTCTAGCTCATTTTGCAGATGAGGAACTGAGTTAAAGAAGGTTAAGTGACTTGCCCAGGTTCATACAGCTTGAAAATCTATGAAGCTGGATTTGAACTCAGGTCTTTCTGATTCCAGGCCAGGCGGTTTCTCTACTGAAATATCTAGTTATGTTATTCTCAAGATAAACCTGAGAGATAGGTGCTATTATTATCTCCATTTTTATAAATAAGTAAACTGAGTCTTACAGAAGTTAAGGGACTTTCCTAGGGTCATATAGCTAATAAGCATCAGAGACTGGATTTGAACTCAAATAGTCAAGGTTCACTGCTTTAATCACTGAACCACTTAACTAGAAAGCGGTGAAATATGAGCTCCAGCTTAGGGTTTCTGGCCTCTTTTCCTTCTACTCCACAGAATCACATGATAGACAGCTTTAGCATTGGAAAGAATCTTGGAGACCGTGGATTCCAAAGCCAACTCTAACCACCTTGAGACCATTAAATTT